>NC_133129.1:181441673-181554173 GCF_048418815.1 Hemitrygon akajei
CACCCTGATAAGTACATGGAGAGGAAGGGTTGTGAGGGCTGTGGGCTAAATGTGGGCAGATGTGACTAGCTTGCTTGTCAACACAGTTGGTACAGAATAGATGGGCTGAAGAGCCTGTTTCCATGCTTTAGGACTCTGTGACTATTTACTACTGTACTCTGTGACTCTATCAGGTACACGAGTGGGAGGTGGGCCAACCAAGGAAAATCGGACTAACTTAGATGTTAACATGAGGGAATCTGCAGATGCTGGAAATTCAAGCAACACACACAAAATGCTGGTGGAACGCAGCAGGCCAGGCAGCATCTATAGGGAGAAGTACAGTCGACGTTTTGGGCCGAGACCCTTCGTCAGGACTAACTGAAATCACCAGCGTTCCACCAGCATTTTCTGTGTGTTGCTACCTTAGATGCTGCAGCTTTATACAACTCTAGTCTGGCCACATCTGGAGTACTGCATAAAGTTCTGGTCACCCCCATTATTGGCAGGACGTCGAGGCTTTGGAGGGGGTGCAGAGGAGATTTGCTAGGTTGCTGCCTGGATTAGAGAGTATGTGCTGTAAGGAGAGAGTGGACAACCTGGGCTGTTTTCTCTGGGGTGGTGGAGACTGAGGGGAGATCAGACAGAGGTTTATAAGATTCTGTGAAACACGGATAAAGTAGACAGTATCTTCTTCCCAGAGTTGAAATGTCTAATACTAGAGGGAATGCATTTAATGTGAGAGGGGGTCAAATAGAGTTGTGAGGGTCAATTTTTTTACACGGGGAGTAGTGAATGCCTGGGTGATGATACAGACAGAAACATTAGGGACTTGTAAGAGACATTTAGATAGACACATGAATGTGAGGGAAATGGAAGGATATGGACGTTGTGTAGGCTGAAGGGATTATAGTCCTGAAGAAGGATCCTGGCTGGAAACATTGACTATTTACTCTTTTCCATAGATGCGGTCTGACCTGCTGAGTTCCTCCCGAATTTTGTGTGTATTGCCAGAGGTTAGTTTCGTTGGCCATTTGATTATTAATCTAATTGGTTTGGGCCAACATAGCGGGCAAAAGGCCTGTCCTTGTGCTGTAGTGCTGTAAGTGCTGGATGGGTATTTTTCAGCACGGATAAGATGGGCCAAAGGGCCTAATTCTGTGCTGCAGGGCTCTTGTACACTTGTTAACTTTTGGAGAAATACAACGGGATCTGCTTTCAGCAGCTCTGACTGATGGTTTCAGTAACAGTAACCTTGAAATGACTGGATTGTGCTTAAAATATCCCCCAGTTTGCGGATGCAGAGGAGAAAGTCTGGCATCCTTACCTGGACTGGCTGAATGTGACGCCAAATTCATGAACAGCTCACACTAAATGCTGGAGGATCTCAGCACGTCGGGCAGCATCTCACCTTCATCATCATTATGAGCCGTGTCATATGACGTAGACAGTCGTGGTCTTTGACCATGATAGTTGGCACATTTTTGGTTTGCCATTGCCTTTTTCTGGGCAGTGTCTTTACAAGACGGATGACCACAGCCATTATCAATACTCTTCAGAGATTGTCTGCCTGCTGTCAGTGGTCACATAAACCAGGACTTGTAATTTGCACCAGCTGCTCATACGACCATCCACCGCCTGCTCCCATGACTTCGCGTGACCCTGATCGGCAGCTAAGCTAGTGCGACACCTTGCCCAAGGGTGACTTGCAGGCTAGTGGAGGGAAGGAGCGCCTTACACCTCCTTTGGTGGAGACGTGTCTTCACCCCACCACCCTAGACAGCATCTATGGAAGGAATAAGCAGTCAATGTTTTCAGCTGCCCTCTGAAAGAGGCCAGCAAGTTACCCATTTTAAGGGACTCTTAGGGGATGGGAAGGTTGGAGGCCCAATGCCTGCGTGTCTGAGAATCCGAGGCCATGGACTAGAGGTCAGAGGGCTGGAGAAGGCCCGTCCTGGATTTGGAGGCCTGTGTGCGTGAGTGAGTGGATGGGAAAGGGGCTTGTTTTGCTGTTATTATCTTGGTTTGTTGTTGTTGCTGTTTGCGGTGTATATATATATTTATTTCTTCATTGAGATACAACATGGAATAGACCTTTTGAGCCGCACCAGCCAGTGGCCAATTAATCTATTAATCTGCACGTCTTTGGACTGTGGAAGGAAACTGGAACACCCAGAGGAAACACACACATTCCACAGAGACGACGTACAGGCTCCTTACAGATGATGCTGAAATTGAACTCCGGGCTGATTGCTACACCACTGTGGTCCCCAAGCGAAAGTACATTTATTATAAAAGTACTTAGATCACCATGTACGACTGTACCCTGAGTTTTGTTTTCTTGCGGGCAATCGCAGGAAAATGAAGAAAATATGACAGGACTTATGAGCAATGATACATGGTTGTGGACAGGCTATATTGGTGCTGGAATGTGTGGCGACACTTGAAAGCTGACCCCAGCACTCCATTAGGTTGGTAACACAAACGGCACATTTCACGAAATGTTTTGATGCACATGTGATAAATAAATGAACCTGAATCGGAATCGAAATGCCAGCATTTCCCAGTGATACCCAGAAATAGCGAAATGTAACCAAAAATTCCTCCTGCACCTTCAGGAAAGTAGCGGTCACTTAAAAACAAACCAGATCCACTGAGAGACTAAACCAGGGTAATTGACACTGTATGACGTGCTTCCAAATAACAAATTTCCAAGTCGATAAAGGTACATTCGATCCTTTATTACGAAGCCAGGAAAGACGAATGATCTTGTAACAACATAAAACTAATGAAACTAAATTAGTGATACAGCGATCTTAAGCATTCATCAGCGTAACTAAGCATTCTAATTAGCAATATAACTAAGTGATACTCAGCATAATTAGCAGTTGAACTAAATTAGTGTTTCATTTAGCAAAGCAGTCTAATAGCATTCCAGTGAGGGTTACTAGTGTATTTACATGGTCTAATAATGTTCCAAGTTACTGCATTTAAGTGATCAACAAAAAATAACATTCTCCATGACTCACTCCTTCTGGCTAACAACTAACTACCCCCAAGCATGAATACGGAACTACTACCACGTCCTAACCCATGTGACAGATTACTGTCATAAACGCACCACAAAATGCAATACAGACAGGTAACAGACACTTGGCTCCTACAAAGATCATAAATGACTGAACAAGACAAGTTCTCATCATTTCCCTTCTGGTTCTTTTGTCAATTGCATCGTATCTGTGACCTCTGCTGGGGTTTATGTCAAGTCAGTAAGGAGAAACAGTTTCCCCTTGCTTCCTCTGTAAAAATTCGAGATGATTTTAGATGCCTCAGTTACGTCGGAATCAGAACCAGAACCAGATTTAATATCACCGTCATATGTTTTGAATTGAATTGACTTTATTACTTACATTCTTCATATGCATGAGGAGTAAAAATCTTTGTTACATCTCCATCTAAATTGGCAATGTGCAAATTATAGCAATTCATAAAAAATTGTGTGTACAACAGGACAGTAATAAGATGGTTAAATATGAATAACGGTCAATATAACATAGAAATACAGTTGTGTCAGCATGAATTAATCAGTCTGATGGTCTGGTGGAAGAAGCTGTCCTGGAGCCTGTTGGTTCTGGCTTTCATGCTGCGGTATCGTTTCCCAGACAGTAGCAGCTGGAACAGTTTGTGGTTGGGGAGACTCAGGTCCCCAGTGATCCTTCGGGCCATTTTTACACACCTGTCTTTGTAAATGTCCTGTATAGTGGGAAGTTCACATCTACAGATGCACTGGGCTGTCCGCACCACTCTCAGCAGAGCCCTGCAAATAAGGGAGGTACAGTTCCCCTACCAGACAGTGATGTAGCCAGTCAGGATGCTCTCAGTTGTGCCCCTGCAGAAAGTTCTTAGGATTTGGGGGCCCATACCAAACTTACCCAATTCCCGCCACTGTCCATAAGGAGTCTGTATGTTCTCCCAGTGAGTGTGTGTGGGTTTCCTCCAGGTGCACTGGTTTCCTCCTACAGACCAAACGTGCTAGATGGTTGTTTGATTTGCTATTATAAATTGTCCCATTGTTAGGCTAAGGGGGTTGTTGGGCAGTATGGCTCGAAGGGCCAAAGTGGCCTATTCTGTGCTATATCTCTAAATAAATAAGTTATGAAGGCTTACCCTTAAATCTAGAGTCCTCTCTGCATCTTCATCTACAAAATGACGTGTTGACATTGGAGGGGGTTCAAAGCAGGTTCACAAAAATGATTTCAGGATGAATGGCCTCTCATATATGCAGCGTTTGATCACTCTGGGTCTGTACTTGCTGGAATTTAGAAGAATGGGGGAGGGGGGATCTCATTGAAACTTATTGAATGTTGAAAGGTCTGGACAGGGTGGTTGTGGAGAAGATGTTTCCAATAGTGGGGAGATCTAGGACCAGAATAGAGGGACATGCATTTAGAACGGAGATTAGCTGCAATGTTCCCTCTAATTTGTAATGACCAGTGTACACAAAAATCGTGTGCTGTGCGATTTTTTGCCCAGTGACAACAACATGAGCACACTGAATAACTTCTTCATTAAAAGCAGTATAAATAAGCCAGTTCTAAAATCTGCAGAGAAATCATCGCAAACTCCATGTTGTCAACACCGTCTGCATCAGAAACCGGAAAAGGAAATGTGATTGTGGGTGATGGTGAAATATACAGTACTTAACATGCCAACGAGGTGGAGGGTGACAAGCTTTTGTGCACAGTTTATATTCCTTTGTGTGCTAGTTGCAAAAGATGTGTGTGTGTACACCTTAGAAGGAACATTGATGAGGAGGAATTTCTTTAGCCAGAGGATGGGGAATCTGTAGAATGTGTTGCCACAGGTAGCTGTGGAGGCAAGGTCTTCGGGTGTATTTAAAGCGGACGTTGATAAGTTCGTGTTACGTCAGGGTGCGAAAGGTTATGGGGAGGAGGCAGGAGAATAGAGTTGAGAGAGAAATGGGTAAACCATGATAAAATGGTGGAGCAAACTCAATGGGCTGAATGGCCTAATTCTGCTCCTATGTCTTATGGTCTTATCCCACACAGATCTTTGTGAATGGTATGGCCGAAATAGATCAGAGTGTTGAGGAGGGAAGTTGGGCAGTTATGCTGAAGTTGTATAAGACATTGGTGAGGCTAAATTTGTGGTGGGAGCGTGGAATGCACTGCCGGCAACCATGGTGGAGGCCGATACAATAGGGTCTTTTAAGAGACTCTTAGATAGGTACATGGAGCTTTGAAAAATAGAGGGCTACATGGTAGGAAATTCTAGGCAGTTTCTAGGGTAGGTTACATGGTTGGCACAACACTGTGGGCCGAAGGGCCTGTAATGTGCTGTAGATTTCTATGTTCTAAATTTAGGGTATTGTGTGCATTTCTTGTCACATACCTGCAGCAAAGATATTACTCAGATTGAAAGAATGCTGAGAAAATTTTCAAGGACATTGCTGGGATTTGGGGACTTGAGTTATAGGGAAAGGGTGAACAGGCTTGGATTTTATTCCCTGGAGCTCAGGAAAATGCAGAGATGTATTATATAGTCATAGAAAAGTACAGCACAGAAACAGGCCCTTCGGCCCATTTCATCCATGTCTAACCATTTCAACTGTCTACTCCCATCAACCTGCACTGGGACCATAGCTCTCCATACTCCTACCATCCATAAACCTATCCATGAGGTATAGTAAATTATGAGGGGTAAAGATAGAGTGAACGCTGTTCCTTTCTCCTGTGTGATTTTACCCAGAATGTCCTTTTACCTGCCCCTCCCCCTTAAGGGCTGCACAACACTCCCAGCACTGTGAGTGTTAGTATTTATTCAATTTATTTAGAGATCATTTGTTTATGTTGTATGACATAGGTGCTCCTGCTCTTCTCATGACCGTGATTGTTCTTGCCAAATTTTTCTTCAGAAGTGGTTTGCCATTGCCTACTTCTGGCCAGTGTCTTTACAAGATGGGTGACCCCAGCCATTATCAATACTCTTCCGAGATTGTCTGCCTGGCGTCAGTGGTCACATAACCAGGACTTGTGATTTGCACCGGCTGCTCATACGACCATCCACCACTTGCTCCCATGGGTTCACATGACCCTGATTAAGGGGCTAAGCAGGTGGTACACCTTGCCTAAGGGTGACCTGCAGGTTGACAGAGGAAGGAGTGCCTTACACCTCCTTTGGTAGAGAGGTGTCTCCATCCTGCCACCCATTTAGAGATAGTGCACAATAAAAATCCCTTCCGACCCAGAGAGCCTGCATCACCCAATTATACCCATTACCTTTTTGGAATGTGGGAGGAAACTGGAGGAATCCCACACATTCACAAGGAGAATGTATCACTGTTTACAGAGAGAGGAGGGAGTTAAACCAGGGTCGATGGCACTATGGTAGTGCTATGATAGAGGCATTGGTGACGATTGATGTTTGTGCCTTTTCATTCCTCTGCAGCTGGTCAGGATGAATCGCCTCGCTGGCCCCAGGAACCCAGCTGAGTTGACCTACTATGCCCTGGAAGATGGCAGAGCCTTGCTGGGCACCACAGCGGCAAAGATTCTGAACACCGTTGACCCGCAGTCTATGGCTTTGGAGCTTGGGTACCGTGTCCACGTGCAGGCGGAGCGTAAGTGAGCCCCTTGCCTCCTTGGGAGAAGGGAGGTGATCCTTGGATCTGAGTGGAGTTAGACTTCAGGGGTAAAATTAGGGTTTACTTCATGCGGATGACGCTCTAGGCAGAACTTTGTGACAGAACTGTGAAGACCATGGATAGGTTTGAGATGACCATGGACAGGTATGAAGGTTAATGGGGCAAAGCGGAAAATCACAAAACATAAGCGTTTATTTTCAATGCACAGGTACAATGAAAAATTCAGTACTGCAAAATTACAGATGCATCCCATCAGGTAAGCAGCATTCACAAGGAAACCAAAATTTATCACAAATTGTAAACCATTTTACAAGAAACCACAACTATAACAAACAAAAGCAAAGTCCATTTTAGTGCAGAGTGGTCATAGAGTTGCTGAACTGGGGAAATTAGGGTTGTGAAGGTTGGTTCAAGAACTGAATGGTTGAAGGGAAGGAAATTCTTCCCTTTGCTGGTTTTCACGGAGACCTCCTGGGTGTTGGATGAAGTTCTCTGGTGACCACCTTGCCAACAGTCTCTGACTGGTTTCTTTGAAAGTTTTGAGATGATAGATGCAACATAAAGCACAGAAAGGCAATCACGAGGAAAAGTGCACCAGTGTCTTCACTTTCCTAGAAGGCTTAGGAGGTTTGACTTGTCTCCAAATACTCTAACAAACTTCTACAGATGCACTGTTGAAAGTGTCCTGACTGATTGCATCCATAGGAAACTCAGTAGTTAGCTGAATTCTCAAGAGATTCTGTGGCCATAAAAAAGATGCCAGAGTGGTGTGTTGTCTCCCAGGTGCTAGGGTCAAGGATGTCTGAGATCAGCTGCAGAAGATTCTCAAGAGGGAGGCTGAGCGGCCAGAGGTTGTGGTGCACATTGGCACCAATGACAGTTGTAGAAAGGGGGAAGAGGTCCTGTGCAGTGAGTGTAGGGAGTTAGGGAAAAGGCTGAGGAGCAGAACCTCCATGGTAGTAATCTCTGTATTATTCCCAGTATCGTGTGCTAGTCAGGGCTGGAATACAATGAATGAGTGGCTGAAGAACTGGTTCAGGGGCAGTGTTTTCAGATTTCTGGATTATTGGGATCTCTTCTGGGGAAGGTATGACCTGTACAAGAAGCGAAAACACAAGAAAATCTGCAGATGCTGGAACTCCAAAGCAACACGCACAAAATGTTGGAGGAACTCAGTGGGCTAGGCAACAACTATGGAAAAGAGTATACAGTTGACGTTTCAGGCCGCATTGAAGAGTCCTGGTCTGAAACTTCGACTATACTCAATTCCATACATGTGGCCTGGCCTGCTGAGTTCCTCCAGCATCTTGAGTGTGTTACCTGTACAGAAAAGATGGGTTACACCTGAAATTGAGGGGAGCAAATATCCTAGATTTGCTAGAGCTGTTGGGGAGGATTTAAACTAATTTGTCTGGGAAAGAGGAACCAGAGAATCAGAGTGGGGCTGAGGATGGGACAGTTGGTATACAACTGGAGGCAGATGATTGGACAAAATTGCCGTCAGTTGAAGTATAATAAGGGAAAAATCAAAAAGGGAGACAAATGGAAGACTAAAGGTGTTATATTTGAATGCATGCAGTATACAGAATAAGGTTGATGATCTTGAGGTGTAGTTAGAGATTGGCAGGTATGACATTGTGGGTATCAGAGAATTTCAGAGGCATGAGAAAGGAGCTGGCCAAAGTTAATTGGAAGAATACACTAGTAGGGATGATGGCAGAACAGTAATGGCTGGAATTTCTGGGAGTATTTCGGAAGGGGCAGGATAAATTCATCCCAGAGATGAAGAAGTATTCTAAAGAGAGGATGAGACAGCTCTGACTGACAAGGGAAGTCAAAGATGGTTGTCATCATAGGATAGTGCAGCAGAAGATGACCCTGATCCAACTCATCTTCCACTGAGCAAACTCTGGAGAACAGCACCAAATGGAGGGTCTAATCCCCAGAATATCACGGACTCCAGCTGTCTTCCATACTGCCTCCCGAGTCTCTTTCCCTGGGCAGCTGCAACAGGCAACCCCGTGGCATGAGGACATGTTTACTTAGATTTTCAGAACTCTTTGACAAGGTGCCAACTGCTTAACAAGATAAAAGCCCATGGTATTACTGGAAATATATAATTTCTGGATAGAAGATTGGCTTACTGGCGGGAGACAATGAGTAGGAATAAAGGGGGCCTTTTCTGGTTGGCAGCTGGTGACTAGTAGTGTTCCGCAGAGGTTGGTTTCTTTTCATATAATATGGCAATGATTTGGATGACGGAATTGAAGCCTTGTGGACACGTCTGCGGATGAAACAAAGATGGGTCGAGGGGCGGGTGGTTAAGGAAGGAAGAAGTTTGCTGAAGGTCTTAGATTGAAAGAATGGACAAAGAAGTGGCAGATGGAATACACAGTTGGGAGTATGGACTAGAATATAAGAGCAAGGATGTAATGCTGACCCTTTATAAGGCATTGAGCAGAGCACACTTAGAGTATTGTGAACAGTTTTGGGCTCCATATCTAAGAAGAGATGTGCTTGCATTGAAGAAGATCCAGAGGAGGTTCATGAGATGATTCCAGGAATGAAAGAGTTAATCTATGAGGCACTTCTGATGGCTTGGGCCTTTACTCTCCGGAGTTTAGAAGAAAAACAGGGGAGCTCATTGAAACCTATTGAGTGTTGAAAGGCCTAGATAGAGTGGATGTGGAGAGGATGTTTCCTAGGAGCAGAGGGTACAGCCTCAGAATAGAGGATCATCCATTTAGAACAAGGGTATGGAAGAATTTCTTTAGCCGAAGGGTGGTGAATCTATGGAATTCATTGCCATAGATGGCTGTGGAGGCCAGGTCATTGATCAATTTAAAGTGAAGCTTGATAGGTTCTTGATTAGTAAGGGCACGAAAGGCCGTGGAGAGTCGGCAGGAGAATAGGGTTGAGAGGGATAATAAATCAGCCAGGATGGAATGGCAGAGTAGACTTGATAGGCCGAATGGCCTAATTCTGCCTTTCTGTCTTATTGTCTAATGCATAAAGAGAGCAATGGACTCAACCCAATACATCACTGGCACATGTCTCCTCACTATTGGTTGTATCTACACCACCATATAGGCCATGCCATCCTTTTGCAGCTACCATCAGTCAGGAGGTACAGAATATTACATTACCAGGTTCAAGATCACATACCATTTGGTCTTTCAACGAACTCACACAACCCTAATCACTACCTCAGTACAATAACACTCTAAATATTTTACATTATAGTGGACTTACTTTTGTTGTATTTCTGTATTTCTTGTGAAAATCAAGTATAATTTATGTTTTAGTAGTGAATGCAACATTCCCTTTTTTTTATACATCTGCTTGGACCAACCATTGCTCTAAGCAGGAAATTTTTACATTGGCTGAAAACTGTGTGGCACTTTAAATGTTTTTTTTTCATAATATGCACATCAAAACAAACACAAACTACAGTTCACAACACAAGTAAACAATGTCAGGCAGTCAAAGCAACTGACAAGTCCAATGGAAAAAGTAAAATGGTTTGACTAGATGGTATCAGCAATCAGCAGGCCAGCGGTTTATTAAGAATGAGCTACTGACTTCCATTCTGTGTTTATTGTTACAATTTGTAACTGGAAACTGATCATGCAACTATGTTGAAGCTCTAAAATGTTTCAAAATAAAGGTTGTGGTACATTTATTTAGAATATTTATGGATTATATTCATATTTACAGTATTAATTACAGTGTATTTCACAATTATTATATAATAAATTTCAAAATTATATTAGCCTAATTTCATAATTATGTTAACATTATATAAAATAAAGTTCCACCTGCGTGGTAACAAATGCTATGTTCACAGGAGCATTTCAGTAACTGTGTGGCCAGGTACCTGGGCAGATTAGTGGGAACAGTGATGATGTGTATCCGATGTTATGTGCCTGTGATGTTTGCTGCAAATTTTTCATTGTATCTCTATCTACAGGTACTAGT
Organism: Hemitrygon akajei; assembly: GCF_048418815.1. Lineage (NCBI taxonomy): Eukaryota > Metazoa > Chordata > Chondrichthyes > Myliobatiformes > Dasyatidae > Hemitrygon > Hemitrygon akajei. The sequence continues at coordinate 181,452,295 of NC_133129.1, forward strand.
GCAGATTACAGTAAACTTGAATTAGTTCACTGAGTGAACTGACTTCTCTCATCAGGGATTGAAGAAAGGACAGGGAGCGATGCTGGTTTGAACTAGGGCTAAATGTTGTAAAATATCAGAGAGGGTGTTGAAGAGATGAAATTGCATCACCTCTTTTAAATTGGAGTAGCACACATAATGCTGGAGGAACTCAGCGGGTCAGGCATCACCTCTGGAGGCAAATGGACAGTTGACTTTTTGGTTGGAGACCTTCATCTGCACTGAAAAGAAAGAGGGAAGATAGCTAGTAGAAAGGGTTGAGGGGTTAGGGATGTAGAGGGTGCATAAGAGGTTCACAAGAATGATCTCTGGGAATGAAAAGGTTCATGTATGAGGAGCATTTGGTGGCTCTGGGCCTGTACCCGCTGTAGCTTAGAATTGGGGGGAAGGGAATCTCATTGAAATCTATTGAATATTGAAAGGCCTAAATAGAATGGATGAGGAGAGGATGTTTCCAATAGTGGACTAGAAGTCTAGGGACCAGAGGGCACAACCTCAAAATAGAAGGATGTCACTTTAGAATAGAGACAAGGAGAGATTACTTTAGCTAGAGGTTGGCAAATCTGTGGAATTCATTGCCACAGATGGCTGCAGAGGCCAAATCATTAAAGCGGAGGTTGATAGGTTCTTGATTAGTAAGGGTGACAAAGATTACAAAGCGAAGGCAGGAGAATGGGGTTGAGAGGGAAAATAAATTAGCCATGATGGAATGACGGAGCAAACGAGGAGGACCAAATGGCCCAAATCTGCTCCTGTGTCAATTGGTCTGAATAACAGTTGGGTGACAGGTTCTGATGTCATTGGTTTTTCACTAACAGTTTCCTCACAAACAGTATCTCTCTGTATGTCATGTCTCCGTGAGTGTAAAGGCAGTGATTGAATAGGTGGGTAGGGCGGCACACTAGCTCAACACTTTACAACGTTAGCTGTAAGATCGGGGTTCAATGTTCGCCATTGTCTGTAAGGAGTTTGTACATTCTCCCCGTGTCTACGTGGGTTTCCTTCAGGTGACTCGGTTTCCCCTCACATTCCAAGGATGGACTGCTGAGGGTTCGTAAGTCGTGGGCATTCTATATTCACATAAGAGGTATGGCAACAGTTTGCAGCCTGTCACCAGCACATCCTCAACATATTTCACCTTACGTTTCAATGTTTCGATGTACATATACCAAATAAAGCTAATCGTTATCTTTGGAAGTTTGGCCTTTTTGTTCAGATTAGGAGCCAATGAAGTGAAACCCAAGTGCTTTAATGGAGTAAACATTTGGCATTTTCCCCTTCATTGATTTAGGCAGAACATAATGTAATTTAGTCATTTCAAGGGACCATAATAAAATTCAGATTGTCTCTATTGTTTAATAAGTAGACCAGAATGTATTTTAAATGAATCCCACTATCCATTAAACAAACCATATTAACGAGAACATTGTGCTGCACAATTAATTATTCGGACACAACTGCCAGTCTCTGCAGCTTTAGGCTGTGAGAAATGTGGAATGTGTGAAATTAAGCATAAATTCCTTCAAATAAACATGAAACATGAATATATACAGCACTCTACAAAAGTCTTTGGTACATATATATAATTAGGATGCCTAAGACTTTTGCACAGTACTGTAATAATTTTATGTATCACACTGTACTGCAGCCGTAAAAAAAAACACGTTTCATGACATATGTGAATGATGATAAACCTGTTTCTGTTATGGGTCTCTATTGTGGATTGAGAGTGGGAAGAGGCAGGGAGAGGGGAAGCATGGTTGGGAAAAGGAGGGAGTGGGAAGCACCAGAGAGACATTCTTTAATGATCAATAAACCAATTGTTTGGAATCAAATGACCTGGTCTGGTGACTCAGGGTGTGTCTGCATCCACACCACCCTCGCCACTGGCAGTCCTTCTCTCCCACCTGTCTCACATCCTTCCCACAGCGTTCCACCCTCACCATTTCCAACATGCTTTGCTCCCGTTAGATTTACAAACTCGCTCTCTGCTCCACGTTGACAAATACAGGACTGTGCAAAAGCCTCAGGCACCCTCGCTATATATACATGCCTAGGACTTTTGGACTGTGCTGTATGTATTCATATTGGATGTTGGATGTATAAGTATTTCGATAGATAGGGACTGATTGTGTTCAATTCTGGTCACCTCATTATAGGAAGGATGTGGAAGCTATGGAGAGGGTGCAGAGGAGATTTACCAGGATGTTGCCTGGATTGGAGAACAAGTCATATGAAGCAAGGTTAGCAGAGCTGGGACTTTTCTCCTTTGGAGCATAGAAGAATGAGAGGGGACTTGATAGAGGTCTACAAGATTATGAGAGACATAGATAGGGTGGATAGTCAGTACCTGTTTCCCAGGGCACCAATAGCAAACACCAGAGGGCATAGGTACAAAATTAAGAGAGGGAAGTTTAGGGGAGACATCAGGGGTAAGTTTTTTACACAGAGGGTTGTCAGTGCCTGGAATGACTTGCCAGGGATGGTGGTGGAGGCTAAAGCATTAGGGGTATTTAAGAGCCTCTTGGACAGGCACATGGATGAAAGAAAAATGGAGGGTCATGGGGTAGTGTGGGTTTAGTACTTTTTTTTAAGGATTATATGGGTTGGTACAACATGGAGGGCTGAAGGGCCTGTACTGTGCTGTAGTGTTCTATGGTTGGTTGATTAGGGATTATCATCAATGCTTTGTGTATGGTAGGTCATACCTAACCAATCTTATAAATTTTTTCAAGTATGTTACCAGGAAAATTGATGAAAACAAGATAGTGTACGTTGTCTACATGGACTTTAGCAAGGCCTTCGACAAGGTCCTGTTTGGGAGCTTGGCATTCAAGATGATGTAGTAGATTGGATTCACGGGAGAAGCCAGAGAGTGGTAGCAGATGATTGTCTTTCTGACTGGAGGCCTGTGACTAGTCGAGTGCTGTAGGGATCGGTGCTGTGTCCTCTGTTGTTTGTCATCTATATCAATGATCTGGATGATAATGTGGTAAGCTGGATCAGCAAATTTGCGGATGACACAAAGCTGTTGTTTCTCTTCTATATTCAACCTGTGTGAAGTGTTGCACTTTGGGAGGATAAATCAGAGTAGGACTTACAGGGTGAGCTGTTGGGAACCAAGGAGTGAGGTAGGTCAAAAGAATCTAGGTCTACAGATCCATAATTCCTTGAAATTGGCATCACAGATAGATACAGTTGTAAAGAGAGCTTTTGGCACTTGACCTTCCATAAACCAAAGTAATGCGTACCGGAGCTGGGATGTTATGTTGAAGCTGTATAAGACATAGGTGAGGTCACCACCAGGGAAAATGTCAATAAGATTGAAAGAGTGTAGAGAAAATTTACAAGGATGTCACCCGAACTTGAGGACTGAAGTTAAAGGGAAAGGTTGAATAGGTAGAGAATAAATGCGTGGCTGAGGGGTTGGAGCAGGGGGCAGGGATTCAGATTTCTGGATCATTGGGACCTCTTTTGGGGCAGGTGTAACCTCTACAAAAAAGACAGGTTGCACTTGAATCCCAGGGTGACCGATATCCTGGCAGGGAGGTTTGTTAAGGCTATTGGGGAGAGTTTAAACTAGGATTGCCGGGGGGAGGGGTTGGCAACCGAACTGAAGAGATGGAGGATGAAGTGGTTGGCTCACAAATAGAGAAAGCTTGGAGACAGTGTGAGGGGGAGGATAGGCAGGTGGTTGAGAAGGGATAAACACAGACCGATGGTTTGAGATATGTCTATTTTAATGCAAGGAGTATTATGAACAAAGCAGATGAGCTTAGAGCGTGAATCAGTACTTGGAGCTATGATGCTGTGGCCATTACAGAGACTTGGATGGCTCAGGGGCAGGAATGGTTACTTCGAGTGCCAGGCTTTAGATGTTTCAGAAAGGACAGGGAGTGAGGCAAAAAAGGTGGGGGCGTGGCACTGCTGATCAGAGATAGTGTCGGCTGCAGAAAAGGAGGAAGTCATGAAGGGATTGTCTACTGAGTCTCTGTGGGTGGAAGTTAGAAACAGGAAGGGTGCAATAAATCTACTGGGTGTTTTTTATAGACCCCCCCCCCCCCCGCAATAGTAAAAGGGACATCGAGGAGCAGATAGTGAGACAGATTTTGGAAAGGTGTAATAATAACAGGTTTGTCGTGGTTGGAGATTTTAATTTCCCAAATATCGATTGGCATGGCCCTAGACTGAGGGGTTTAGATGGGTGGAGTTTTTTAGGTGTGTTCAAGGTTTCTTGACACAATATGTAGATAAGCCTACAAGAGGAGAGGCTGTACTGTACTTGATCTGGTATTGGGAAATGAACCTGGTCAAGTGTCAGATATCTCAGTGGGAGAGCATTTTGGAGATAGTGATCACAACTCTGTCTCCTTTACCATAGCATTGGAGAGGGATAGGAACAGACAAGTTAGAAAAGCATTTAATTGGAGTAAGGGGAAATATGAGGCTATCAGGCAGGAACTTGGAAGCATAAATTGGAAACAGATGTTCTCAGGGAAATGTACGGAATAACTGTGGCAAATATTCAGGGGATATTTGCTTGGAGTTCTGCATAGGTACGTTCCAATGAGATGGAAAGGATGGTAGGGTACAGGAACTGTGGTGTACAAAGGGTGTTGTAAATCTCGTCAAGAAGAAAAGAAGAGCTTATAAAAGGTTCAAAAAGCTGGGTAATGATAAAGAGCTAAAATATTATAAGGCGAGCAGGAAGGAGCTTAAGAAAGAAATTAGGAAAGCCAGAAGGGGTCATGAGAAGGCCTTGGTGGACAGGATTAAGGAAAACCTCAAGGCATTCTACAAGTATGTTAAGAGCAAGAGGATAAGATGTGAGAGAATAGGACCAACCAAGTGTGACAGTGGAAAAATGTGTGTAGCCCCCTGGTAAGCTTCAGGCTCGCTCAGCTCGCTTTCGTCTGGGGGAGCAGCCTTTGGCCCCGCCAAACTGAGTAATCAAGTTTGTGTGGATGCTGTGTGATGTACCCCACCACGCCAAATAACAGACAGTACACCATATGCGATTAAATGATTAAACTTTATAATTGTTACTTTGACTATGTAGATAGTAAAGGAACAAAATAAGAACTGTTTAACTGTTTACAAAAAAGAAAAAGGCGCCATTATTATTAATCAGTTTGTGCACACATCGTTGGAGCTCTTACAGAACCGGGTCCCCCTTCCTCCAGTCAATGTCCTCCGAACTTTGCCAACCTCTGAATAAGACCACCCTCGGTGATTGAACAAACGCTCTACTTGATAGTTAACATAACAAAGAAGCCATTTTTATTTTTAACATAACAAAGGAGCCATTTTATTAGCCTTAGCAGTAACATAAAAGAAGAAACCCCTTACATGTGTATGCAATCCCAGGAGATAGCAGAGGTGCATAGTGAGTACTTTACATCAGCATTCACAACGGAAAAGGATCTTGGGGAATGTAGGGATGATTTACAGCGGACTGAAAAGCTTAAGCATGTAGATATTAAGAAAGAGGATGTGCAGGAGCTTTTGGAATACATCAAGTTGGATAAGTCACTGTGACTGGACGAGATGTACCCCAGACTACTGTGGGAGGAGAGGGAGGAGATTGCTGAGCCTCTGGTGATGATCTTTGCATCATCAATGGGGATGGGAGAGGACCTAGAGGATTGGAGGGTTGTGGATATTGCTCCATTATTCAAGAAAGGGAGTAGAGATAGCCCAAGAAATTATAGACCAGTGAGGCTTACTTCAGTGTTTGTTAAGTTGATGGAGAAGAACCTGAGAGGCAGGATTTATGAACATTTGGACAGGCATAATATGATAAGGAATAGTCAGCATGGCTTTGTGAAAGGCCTTATGAGTCTGATTGAATTTTTTGAGGATGTGACTAAACACATTGATGTAGTGTATATGGATTTCAGCAAGGCATTTGATAAGGTACCCCATGCAAGGCTCATTGAGAAAGTAAGGAGGCATGGGATCCATGGGGACATTGCTTTGTGGATCCAGAACTGGCTTGCCCACAGAAGGCAAAGAGTGGTTGTAGACGGGTCATATTCTGCATGGAGGTCGGTCACCAGTGGTGTGCCTCAGGGATCTGTTCTGAGACCCCTAGCTTTGTGATTTTTTATAAATGACCTGGATGAAGAAGTGGAGGGATGGGTTAGTAAATTTGCTGATGACACAAGGGTTGGAGGTGGTGTGGATAGTGTGGAGGGCTGCCAGAGGTTACAGCGGGACTTTGATAGGAAGCAAAACAGGGCTGAGAAGTGGCAGATGGAATTCAAGCCAGATAAGTGTGAGGTGGTTCATTTTGGTAGGTCAAATATGATGACAGAATATAGTATTAATGGTAAGACTCTTGGTAGTGTGGAGGATGAGAGGAATCTTGGGTCCCTAGTCCATAGGACACTCAAGGCTGCTGTGCATGTTGACTCTTTGGTTAAGAAGGCATACGGTGCATTAACTTTCATCAATCCTGGGTTTGAGTTTAAGAGTCGAGAGGTAATGTTGCAGCTATATAGGACCCTGGTCAGACCCCACTTGGAGTACTGTGCTCAGTTCTGGTCACCTCACTACAGGAGGGACGTGGAAACATTGAAAGGGTGCTGAGGAGATTTACAAGGATGTTGCCTGGATTGGGGAGCATGCCTTATGAGAATAGGTTGAATGAACTCGGCTTTTTCTCCTTGGAGCGACAGAGGATGGGAGGTGACCTGATAGAGGTGTATAAGATGATGAGAGGCATTGATCGTGTGGATAGTCAGAGGCTTCTTCCCAGGGCTGAAAAGGCTAACACAAGAGGGCACAGTTTTAAGGTGCTTGGAAGTAGGAACAGAGGAGATGTCAGGGGCAAGTTTTTTACACAGAGAGTGGTGAGTGCGTGGAATGGGCTGCTGGCGACGGTGGTAGAGGCGGATATGATAGGGTCTTTTAAGAGACTCCTGGACAGGTACATGGAGCTCAGAAAAACAGAGGGCTATGGGTAACCCTAGGTAATTTATCATGGAGGGACATGTTTGGCACAGCTTTGTGGGCCGAAGAGCCTGCATTGTGCTGTAGGTTTTCTATGTTTCTTTGTTTCTAGGTTAGGACTTTATTCCCTAGAGACAAGAAGAATGAGGGGAGATTTGATAGAGGGTTACAAAATTATAAGGATATGGGTAGGGTAAATGCAACAGAGAGTAGACCCAGAGATCCTGGGTAAAGGTTGAAAAGTGAACTGTGTAAGTGGAAAATGAGGTTGGTGAGCATGTGGATGAGCTGCCACCTGCAGTCTCTTGTCTCTCCAGCTGTAAGTATTCTCTGGTAACAGCAGCCATGGAGAGAGAGCCCCAGGTCATTAGACCATAACAAATAGGAGCAGAATTAGGCTATTTGGTCCATCAAATCTGCTTTGCAGTTCGATCACATTGATTTATTTCCCTCTCAATTCCATTTTCCTGGCTTCACTCATCACCTTGATGCTCTTACTAATCAAGAGCCTATTAACATCCACTTTAAATATACTCAATGACTTGGCTTTCACAGCCATCTGTGGCAATGAATTCCACAGATTCACCATCATTTGGCTAAAGAAACTCTTCCTCATCACTGTTCTAAATGGACATCCCTCCATTCTGAGGCTTTGCCCTCTGGTCCTAGACTCCCCACTATAGGAAACATCCTCTCCACATCCACTCTATCTGTGTCCCCTGGTCCTAGACTCCCCACTATAGGAAACATCCTCTCCACATCCACTCTATCTGTGTCCTCTGGTCCTAGACTCCCCACTATAGGAAACATCCTCTCCACATCCACTCTATCAAGGCCTTTCAATATTCAGTATATTTTGCTGAGATTCCCCCTCATTCTTCTAAACTCTAGCAAGTACAGATCCAGAGCCATCAAACATGCCTCGTACATTATCCTTTCATTCCTGGGATGATTCTCATGAACCTCCTCTGGTCTCCCTCCAGGGCCAGCATATTCTTTCCTAGATTATTTGTAATTTTGGTCGAGATTTGCACTGTCAGCAGCAATTACGGTCTTAACGTCTTTCCTCTTTCTGCAGCTGTAGTGAAGAACCCTCCAAACAACTTGTGGATCATCGCCGCGGTTCTGGCTCCCGTCGGCGTGGTAACTGTTATTATCATCATCATCTCCACCGTGCTGTGTCGGAAGAACAAGAGCGAGTTAAAATCTGAGACCATGTCAAACCTGCACCAGAGAGCAAAGGTGAGTGTACGGCAGTGACTAAGCCCCACTGGGACTAGCTTGGCTAGACAAATCTGTGGAATTCATTGCTACAGATGGCTGTGGAGGCCAAGTCAATCGGTATATTTAAAGTGGAGGTTGATAGGTTCTTGATTACTAAGAACATCGATGGTTATTGCGAGAAGGCAGGAGAATGGGGATGAGAGGGAAAATAAATTAGCCATGATGGAATGGCGGAGCAAACTCAGTGGAACTAATTGCCTGATTCTGCTTCCATGCCTTAGGGTCTAATGAACATAATTCCTTGTGCAGTAGAGTGAGAGGTGACCGTGTAGAAGTGTAATAAATCAGGAGGGGGATAGACTGCATAAATACACAGTCTTTTTCCCAATGAAAAGGTGTAGGTTTAAGCAGAGAGGAGAGAGATTTTGTGCAGAGGGTGTTCAGTACATGGAACAAGCTGCCAGAGAAAGTGGTTGAGACAGGTATATTAACAACCTTTAAACGACATTTTAAAGTGGAGAGCTAAACGGAGAACACAGCGGACAGTGGACAACAACTCCACGACTCCCTACACATGCAGCAACTGTGGCAGAGCCTGCTGTTCCAGGATTGGCCTCAATAGCCACAGTCGATGCTGCTCGACAAACCAGTGACTACCAGAGGCGCAGTACTCACGGTTGACCATGGCCGACGGAAGCCACACACACTCAGACGCAAACGACATTTGGACGGGTACTTGGATAGGAATAGTTGAGATGGATATGGGCCAAGCACAGACAAATGGGACTAGGTTAAAGCACTCCAACCAACACCACGGCAAATTCCTAATATATGGTAAGCGAAGCTGATCTTTGATTCTGAGATAGGTACCGTGGTCAGTGCAGACAAGTTGGGCTGAAGGGCCTGCTTCTGGTGTTGTATTTTTGTCTTTTTTTTTACAATAACCAGCCGTTCAGTCCCAATACACCCGTATCCCTACAATTACACCCATGTCACCAATTCTCCGAACCCATAGGCCTTTGGAGTAATACTATAAGACCATAAGACATAGGAGCAGAATTATTTCCACAGATTCACCACCCTCTGGCTAAAGAAATTCCTCTTTACCTGTGTGCTAAATGGGCGTCCCTCTATTTTGAGGCTTTATCTTCTGGTCCTAGACTCCCCCACCAAAGGAAACACCCTCTCCTTTTCCACTTTATCTGGGCCTTTCAACATTCGATAGGTTTCAGTGAGATTCCCTCTCATTCTTCTAAGTTCCAGTGAATACAGGTCCAGAGCCTTCAACTGCTGCTCATATGATAACTCTTTCATTCCCAGAGTCATTCTCAAGAAACTCCTCTGAACCCTCTCCAATGTCAGCCATCATTTCTTAAATAAGGGGCCCAAAGCTGCTCACAATACAGATAAAGGGGGAGTTATAGTAGTCTGGTGGACTGACCTCTACCTTGCTGAGGCCCAGCGACGACTCTCAGACACCTCCTCTTACTTACCGCTCGAACACTAGGCGATTGTCTCCCACACCATCGCTAACCTTGTTAGCTCTGGGGATCTCCCATCCACTGCCACCAAGCTCTTAGTTCCTGCACCCTGCACCTCCTGTTTCTATCGCCTACCCAAGATCCACAAACCCGCTTGTCCAGATAGAACCGTTGTTTCAGCTTGTTCTTGCCCCACTGAACTCTTATCTGCTTATCTCAACTCTGTTTTAACCCCCCAGTTCAGTCCCTTCCTACCTACCTCTGTGACATTTCACATGCTCTGGATCTTTTCAAAGATTTCAAGTTCCTTGGCCCCCATCATCTTAGTTTCACTATGGATATCCAGTCCCTTTACACCTCCATCCCCCACCAGGAAGGCCTCAAAGTTTTCCGTTTCCTTCTGACACCAAACCTAACCAGCTCCCCTCCACCACCACTCTCCTCCGCCTAGCGGAACTTGTCTTCACTTTCAGTAATTTCTCCTTTGGCTCCTCCCACTTCCTTCAAGAAAAAGTGTAGTCATGGGCACTCACACGGGTCCCAGGTCTGCCTGCTTATTCGTTGGCTATGTGGAACAGTCTATGTTCCAAGCCTACACTAGTGTCTGTCCCCACTTTTCCTCAGCTACTTCGATGACTGCATTGGTGCTGCTTCCTGCACCTGTGCGGAGATCGTCAATTTCATCAACTTTGCCTCCAACTTCCACCCTGCCCTCGAATTTACCTGATCTATTTCTGACACCTCCCTCCCCTTTTTGTTGATCTCACTGTCTCTGTCTCTGGAGACAGCTTATCTACTGATGTCCACTTTAAACCCAAGGACTCTCACAGCTACCATGACTATATCTCTTGCCACCCTGTTACTTGTAAAAACGCCATTTCCTTCTCTGAACTCCTCCTTCTCCACCGCATCTGCTCTCAGGATGAGGCTTTTCATTTTAAAGAAAGGGGCTTCCCTTCCTCCACCATCAGTGCTGCCCTCATCCGCATCTCTTTCATTTCACGCACGTCTGCTCTTATCCCATCCTCTGCCACCCTACCAGGGATAGGGTTCCTCCTGTCCTCACGAACCACCCCACCAGCCTCCATGTCCAACACATAATTCTCTGGAACTTCTGCCAATGGGATCCCACCACCAAGCACAACTTTCCCTCCACCAACTTCCCCACTTTCTGCTTTCCACAAGGATCACACCCTACGCGACTCCCTTGTCCACTTGTCCCTCTGTACTGATCTACCAATCTCCCTCCTGGCACCTATCCTTGCCAGCGGAACAAGTGCTACACCTGCCCCTACACTTCCTCCCTGACTATCATTCAGGAGCCCAAACAGTCCTTCCAGGTGAGGCGACACTTCACCTGTGAGTCTGTAGGGGTCATATACTGTGTCCGGTGCTCCTGGTGTGGCCTCCTGTATATTGGTAAAACTCGACATAGATTGGGAAACAGCTTCTCCAGAAGTGGGATCTCCCAGTGGACACCCATTTTAATTCCACTTCTCATTCCCATTCTGGTATGTCCATCCATGGCCTCCTCTACTGTTGTGATGAGGCCACACTCAGGTTCCAGCATCTGTAGATTTTCTCTTGTTCACAACACTCATTGAGGCTTCAGCAGTGCTTTAGAAAGCCTCACCATTACATCCTTGCTTTTATATTCTAGTCCTCTTGAAATGACTGCTCACCTGTGATTCAGCCTGCAAATTAGCCTTTAGGTAGGAGGAAACCCGGGCACCCGGAAGAAGCCCTCAACATAGATCATAGGTCACAGCCAGAGATGTTTTCCCAGGGCAGAGATGGTTAATACCAGGGGGCATAATTTTACAGTGATTGCAGGAAAGTAGAGGAGGGATGTCAGAGTAGGTTCTTTACACAGGGGGTGCTGGTTGCCTAGAACGTCTTGCCAGGGGTGGTGGTGCAGGTAAATACATCAGGGACATTTAAGAACCTCTTAGATTGGCACATGGTGACAGGAAAATGCAGGATTATGTGAAAGGGAAGTGTTGGGTTGATCTTAGAGTATGTTATAAGGTGAGCATAACATTGTGGGCTGAAGGGCCTGTATTGCGATGTAATAATCTATGTTTCTTGTTTTATAAACTTATTTACTTACAGTCTGTTATACTGCTGGAGTATAGGGCAGCATTGAAGGTCCTCCATCTCTGGTGTTCAGGGTTCCTTTGTCATGCCAGTAGCTTCCTCTCGGTTTTCACTACTGTCAGTCACGCAAGTTCCAGGTGGAGACTCAGGAATACCATCGCATTCAGATACAGAAGGATTCTTCTTTGCTGTTTCTGTAACAATTTTCTTTTACCAATCAGGGTTGTTAGCCCTGAGCTGAACCCCCTCAAACCTAGAGGACTCATGAACCACTAGTCTGGCCTCTACCCTATGATCTGTTCGGCATGGTTGACCCTACCAAGAGCCAAAGCATAAATCCCTGACTCCAGCCAACATATCTCCCTGGGTCATTGAGCCAACAGGGTTGTGGCTCTCTTGGAGGCTATAAACTTAAAGTGAGGGGCAAAAGACTTGTGGAGGGTTGGAGGAGAGGATTTTGTAGAGGGTGGAGCATACCTATCAGGGTGCTGGAAACAGAATCAATCAGAGCTTTGAAACAAAGTTGGATAGAGACTTGTTAAAGTATAATTTATTTATTTAGAGATACAGTGTGGAACAGGCCCTACTGGCCCAATGAGCGGCACTGCCCAGCAACCCATTGATTTAACCCTAGCTTAATCACAGGACAGTTCACAATGACCAATTAATCTACTAACTGATACGTCCTTGTATGTTGGAGGAAGCCAGAGCACCTGGAGGAAACCCACATGTTCATGGGGAGAACATACAAACTCCTTCAGGTTCAATGGCATCTGAATTGAACTCTGACTCCCTGATATGTAATAGTGTTGTACTAACCACCATGTTACCGTGACACCTATTATGAAAGGGATTGACTGGATCTCTGCACAGAGATCTGTCTGAAGGCCCGAATGGTATCTGTCTGGGTTGCAGTGATACTGTATCTCCAGAAGAACCTGGTTGCAGATATAAAAGGTGCTGGGGATGCCATTCCATCACCAAGGGAAAAGATGGAGAGGAGGTGAGATACTAATGAGAGAAAGTGCAAAGAAGCACTCATAGATGAGTTTATAAGAGATCATTTTCCCTGTAGCCTAGAGAAGTGGCAGGAACAACATCTTCCATTTATGTATCACAGTGTAAACTGTGACTCATTGAGTGACACCTCTGCCTGAGAATCAGGAGATATTGGGTTCAGATCTGTGCAAGATGCTTTAACCCCCGAACCATCACTAACACCACTTGGGTAATGATGTTGGAAGTGTCATCTCTTGGTTGAGAGAGAACAGAGGTGAATGTGTTGAGGCTGAGGTCTCACAATGATGCTCAGAGAGCAAGCATCCCTTTGTTGCCATAGTAATGCATGCATGCGTGCGTACACACACACACACACACACACACACACACACACACACACACACACACACACACACACACACACACACACACACACACACACACACACACACACACACACACACACACACACACAATGCTGGAGGAACTCAACAGGTGAGGCAGTGCCTATGGAGAGTAATACTGTATATAGTCGACGTTTTGGGCTGAGGACCTTCATCAGGAATGGACTGATGAAGGGACTCGGCCCGAAACACTGACTGTTTTTTCCTTTCCATAGAAACTATCTGACCTGCTAAGTTCCTTCAACATTTTGTGTGTGTTGCTTTGGGTTTCCAGCATCTGCAGAATCTCTTGTGTTGATGATTTGGAGCCTCAGCCTGGGTTTAATCCTCACTAACATCACAAAATCAATTGAATACGTCACTGATTATTGGCGCCTGAGAATGATCTCCCTCTTCTTTAACAGAACCTTGTAAGACTGTCATGAGCATTACAGCGTGCACAAATGCTCTTCAGCCCAACGTGTCTATGCTGACCTGGTGCACACTCAGCTCGTCCCAATTTTACTGTGTTTGGAGGGGCAAGGCTCTAAGCCTTGCCCCTCCATTGCCTATCAATCTATATATGGGCGGCGCAGTAGCATAGCAGTTTTCGTGAAGCTTTACCGTGCTAGTGACGTGGGTTCAATTTCCATTGCTGTCTGTGAGGAGTTTGTATGTTCTCCCCGTGACTGTGTGGGTTTCTTCTGAGTGCTCCAGTTTCCTCCCACATTCCAAAGACGTACAGGTTAGGGTAGTAAGTTGCGGGTATGGTATGTTAGTGCCAGAAGCGTAGTGACCCTTGCAGCCTGCCACCGACACATCCTCGGACTGTATTAGTCATTGACGCAAATGATGCATTTCTCTGTATGTTTTGATGGACGTGTGATAATCTTTAATGTTTAATCTTCTTAAGTAGCACTGGTTTACCTGCCTTAACAACTTCCTCTGACAGCTCATTCCAACTACCCAACACCCTCTGAAAAAATTTCCCCTAAATTCCCTTTTAGGTCTGCCCCTTCTTCCACTAAAACTGTGCTCCCGAGTTTTGGACTCCCCTACCCTCGGGAAAAGACTGTACTCGTCCACCTTAGCATTTTATAATTTTAAACAATTCTCTATGATTGGTCCTCATTCTCATAAAGATAGAGATCAGCTTTTATTTGTCAAATGTACATCGAAACAAACAGTGAAACTCATCATTTGCGGTCCAAGGATGTGCTGGACACAGCCTACAAGTGTTGTCTCGCTTCCGACCCAACGTAGTATGCCAAAAACTTATTAACCTTTACTAACCAGTACGTCTTTGGAATGTAGGAGGGAACAAAAGTATCCGGAGGAAACCCACATAGTCATGGGACAAATTTACAAACTCCATAGGGGCAGCGGAGGGAATTAAAACCTTTCACTGGTGTTGTAAAGTGTGATGCTATCCACTATGCTGGAGTGGTTGTATGGGGTAATGTCCTCATATGATCAGTGATATCTTGACTTCCTTTTGGTTTGTTGGGTTCCATGATGACTGATGAGGTCCTGAGTTGAGGCAGATAATTATTGGAAAGATAGGTTAGTAGGCAGAGGGGTTGGTGTGGCCCTGTGTATAAGAAATAATATTAAATCATTAGAAAGGGATGACATAGGATCAGAAGCTGTAGAGTTTCTATGGGTTGAGTTAAGAAATGACAAGGGTAAAAGGACCCTAATGGCAGTTGTATACAGGCCTCCAAACAACATCCGGGATGTAGATTACAAATTACAGCAGGAGATAGAAAAGGCGTGTCAGAAGGACAATTTCATGATAATCATTGCAGATTTTAACATGAAAGTGGATTAGGAAAACCAGGTCAGTACTGGACCTCAAGAGAGAATTTGTAGAATATCTAAGCGATGGCTTTTTAGAACAGCATGTTGTTGAGCCCACTCGAGGATTGGCTGTGCTGCATTGGGTGTTGTGCAATGAGCCGGGGGTGATAAGAGAGCTTAAGGTTAAGGAACCCTGGGGGGAGCAGTGATCACAATACGATCAAGTTCACTTTGAAATTTGAAAAGGAGAAACTAAAATCCAATGTGTCAGTATTTCAGTGGAATAAAGGAAATACCAATGGAATAAAGGGGAACTGGCCAAAGTTGAATGGAAAGGGACACGAGCAGGAAGGACAGCAGAGCAGCAATGGCTGAAGTTTCTGTGAAAAATGAGGGAAGTGCAAGACAGATATATTCCAAATAAGAAGACATTTTCGAATAGAAGAAGAACACTACCATGACTGACAAGTGAAGTCAGAGCGAAAGTAGAAGCAAACGAGAGGGCATACAAGGAAGCCAAAGCCAGTGGGAAGAGGATTGGGAAGCTTTTAAAAGCTCGCAGAAGGAAACTAAGAAGGTCATTAGGAAGGAAAAGATGAATTATGAAAGGAAGCTGGTGACTAATATCAAAGACGATGCTAAAAGCTTTTTTAAGTATATAAAGGTTAAAAGAGAGTCGAGGTTAGATACAGGACCAGTAAAAAATGATGCTGCAAATATTGTAATGAGGGAAGCAGAGATGGCAGAGGAACTGAATGCGTATTTTGCATCAGTCTTCACAGTGGAAGACATCTGCAGTATACCGGACATTCAAGAGTGTCAGGGAAGTGAAGTATGTGGAGTGAAAATTACGACTGAGAAGGTGCTTAAGAAGCTTAATTGTCTGAGGGTGGATAAATCTCCTGGACCTGATGGGATGCACCCTCAAGTTCTGAAGGAAGTAGCTGGAGAGATTGCAGAGGCATTAATGATGATCTTTCAAGAATCAATAGATTCTGGCATTGTACTGGATGACTGGAAAATTGCAAATGTTACTTTGCTATTTAAGAAGGGTAGGAGGCAGCAGAAAGGAAACTATAGACCCGTTAGCCTGATATCAGTGGTTGGGAGGTTGTTGGAATTGATTGTTAGGGATGAGATTACGGAGTACTTAGAGGCACATAACACGATAGGCCAAAGCCAGCGTGTTTTCCTGAAAGGAAAATCCTGCCTGGCAAACCTACTGCAACTTTTTGACAAAATTATAAGAAGGGTAGACAAAGGAGATGTAGTAGATGTGGTGTACTTGGATTTTCAGAAGGCCTTTAACAAGGTTCCACACATGAGGCTGCTTAGCAAGATGGAATTACAGGGAAGTTACTAGCATGGGTGGAGCATTGGCTGATCAGCAGAAAACAGAGAGTGGGAATAAAGGGATCCTATTCTGGCTGGCTGCCGGTTACCAGTGGAGCTCCACAAAGGTCGGTGTTGGGACTGTTGCCCATTTAAGAGATAAAAGGGCAGATTATTATTTAGATGGGGAGACAATTCAAAATGCAGGGATGCAAAGAGACTTGGGAGTCCTTGTGCAGGATACCCTAAATGTTAACCTCCACGTTGAGTCAGTGGTGAAGAAGGCGAATGCAATGCTGGCGTTCACTTCCAGAGGTATAGAATACAAGAGCAGGGATGTGATGCTGAGGCTCTATAAGGCACTCGTGAGACCACACTTGGAGTATTGTGTGCAGTTTTGGGCTCCTTATTTTAGAAAGGATATATTGACATTGGAGAGAAGATTCCCGGGAATGATTCCAGGAATGAAAGGGTTACCATATGAGGAACGTGTGGCAGCTCTTGGTCTGTATTGCCTGGAGTGAGGGGGCATTGCATAGAAACATTCCGAATGTTAAAAAACCTGAACAGATTAGATATGGCAAAGTTATTTCCCATGGTAGAGGAGTCTAGGACAAGAGGGCACGACTTCAGGATTGAAGGACCTCCATTTAGTAAAGGGATGCAGAGAAATTACTTTAGTCAGAGGATGGTAAATCTGTGGAATTTGTTGCCACGAGTGGCTGTGGAGACCAAGTCATTGGGTGTATTTAAGACAGAGATAGTTAGGGTCTTGATTAGCCAGGGCATCAAAGGGTATGGGGAGAAGGCAGGGGAGTGGGGATGACTGGAAGAATTGGATCAGCCCATGATTGAATTGCAGAGCAGACCTGATAGGCCGAATGGCCTACTTCTGCTCCTATATCTTATAGTGACTAACATAACTTGAGAGTGGTGTTTTTCTTCACCATGGCATATGTCCGCCCATGTGCATTGCATTGGTGTTCTCTTTTAATGCTGTCCTTCCGTATGAAGCAGACATGAGCCAACGATACCCAGGAGTATGCGGGATGTTGGAAATTTTCGAACAAAGTTTATGTCGCAGCTTGATAAAGTTCACATTGGGCCGCATCTGGAATATTGCATTCAATTCTGGTCGCCCCCATTATAGAAAGGATGTTGAGGCTTTGTAGAGGGTGCAGAAGGTGCTGCCTGGATTAGAGAGCATGTGCTAGCATGAGAGACTGGACAAACTTGGGTTCTTGTCTCTGGAATGGCAAAGGCTGAGGGGAGAGATTTATAAGATTATGAGAGGCACAGATAGAGTAGACAAGCAATATCTTTTTCCCAGGGTTGAAATGTCTAATACCAGAGGGCATAGGTTTAAGATATGATGGGGTCATTTAAAAGGAGATCTGAGAAACTATGATTCCTTAAGGTTGTTATAGCTGGGTGAGATAGTGTGGATAAGCTCCCACTACCTATTAAATGCTCCCTTTGCTGTGCACCTTAAATAGCCTCTGTCACTCAAGTTTTCTCTGGAGCGTTGGAGGCTGTGGGGAGATCTGATAGAGGTTTATAAGATTATGAGAGACATAGATAGAGAAGAAAGATAATATCTTTTTCCAAGGGCATTTGTTTAAGGGGATAATTTCAAAGGACACATGAGGGACAAGTTCTTTACACAGAGTAGTGGATGCTTGGAATGTGCTGTCTGGGATGGTAGATGAGGCAGATACATTAGAGCATATATGTCAAACTCAAGGCCCGTGGGCCAAATCCGGCCCGCGGTGGAATTATCTTTGGCCCGCGAGATAATATCTAATTACTATTAAAGCTGGCCCCAGTAATCGAAGCGCCTATGGCGTATGATATGGCTAATGCAGAGTTTATTCAGGTACCAGGTTTTCAGGGTTTTTAGTGTTTATTCGGCAGTCTTGCTTGGCAGTCTTCTTCATAAGAAACGGAATTTGTAAAGTGAAACACTTTGTAGTTATAGCAGAGACTGAGACACATGAGAGCAGGCTGAAAAAACGGAGGCAACGAAAGCTGCGTTTGCACGCATCCGACTGATCTGGCCCGCATGAAGCTGCATTTTGCTCAATCCGGCCCGTGACCTAAAATGAGTTTGACACCCCTGCATTAGAGACTTTTAAGAGACATTTAGATAGGCACATGAATATGAGGAAATGGAAGGATATGGTAATTGAGTAGGCAGAAGAGATTAATTTAGTTAGCTATTTGATTACTAATTTAATTGGTTCAGCGTAACGTTGCGGGGTGAGTAGCCTTTTCCTGTGCTGTACTGTTCTTTGTTCTATTTTTTAAAGCCTTGGGAAGCAGAGGTGTTGGTAGCAGTGTAGGTGTTCAATACAGCATCTTGCACTGCTTGTAGAAACTCCTATTGTACACTTGCTGAAGGTTTCAGTCATTGCATTATAAGGAATCTGAAAACGTATGAGCATAGGGACAGTCAGCATGGCTTTGTGAGGGGCAGGTCACAAATCTGATTGAATTCTTTGAGTAAGTGACAAAACATATTGATGAATGTAGACATTTTTCCCCTCCATAGATGCTGCCTGACTTGCTGAGCGCCTACGGCATTTTGAGCGTGTTGCTCAAGATCTTCAGCTTCTTTTGAATCTTTTGTGTTTATGATGAAGGTAGAGCAGTGGATGTGTTGCATATGGATTATAATAAGGCATTTGACAGGTTTCCCATGGAAGGCTCATCCAGAAAGTCAGGATCTTGGGCAATTTGACTGCATGGATTCAGACCAGGCTTGCCCACAGAAGATGGAGGGTGGTTGTAGGTGGAGTGTATTCTGCCTGGTGGTTGGGGACCAGTGGTGTTCCTTGGGGATCGATTCTGAGAACCCAGCTCTGTGAGATTTTTATAAATGACTTGGATTAGGAAGTGGAAGGGTGGGTTAGTATCTTTGTAGATGACACAAAGATTGGTGGCGTTGTGGACAGTGTAAGAGGTTGTCATTGTCCTTGCTGTAGATGGAGGAACAGGGCAGAAGGGCCTGCCTGCAGAATTGGCATGGTACAGTCGCTTGATTGATCCACATGTTGTGTGATCTGATCTCTAAGAAGTACAATTCTCTAATATAACTTCTACGTGACGTTATCTTTTCAGAACTCCATGTAGACAAATCAGAGATGGCATAGCTCAGAATATTGAGTCACTGGCAAATTATACGTAGATCAAGTTCCTAATCTTACATGAAGTAGCTCTTTGTTGTAATTCTTCCAAATAAAAGCTGACCTCTTGAGGTCTGTTATCGTTGATCCTTCCTGGCAGTGGAACTGTGATTTGAGAGAGGAAAATCAATTGACAAATTAAATGCATTCTTTTATGCGAATGAAGGACATAATCCTTTACTTAATAAACTATTTTCCTACTTAGTCAGGATGTAGCCCAATGGAGGATTTCCTTGATGCTAATTTATCTGGAGTATTGCATACAGTTTTGGTCACTCCATTATAGGAAGGATGTGGAGTCTTTGGAGAGAGTGCAGAAGTGGTTTACCAGGATACCAAGGAAAAAAAAATTCTCCCCTCTTCTCTTCTTTTATTCTGCACGCTGGCCTCTTATCTTCTCATTTGATCACCTCCCCCTGGGTCCCTTCTGCCTTCCCTTTCTCCTACTGTCCACTCTCCTCTCCTATCAGATACCTTCCTCTCTAGCCCTTATCTTCCCAATCGACTTGGTTTCACCTTTCACCTTCCAGCTATTCTCTAGCCCCTCCCCCCACCTTCCTATTCTGGCATCTTCCCCCTTCCTTCTCAATCCTGAAGAAGGCTCTCAGCCTGAAACATCTGTTTATTTATCTCCATAGATGCTGTGCAGCCTGCTGAGTACCTGCAGCATTTTGTGTATGTTGCTCTGGATTTCCAGCATCTGCAGACTTTCTCATGTTTATAGTTTACCAGGATGCTGCCTGGATGTGCTATAATCAGAGGTTGGACCAACTTGGGTTGTCTTCTCTAGAGTGGTGGGGGCTGAGGGGAGATCTGATAGAGGGTTAGAAGATTATAAGAGGTATAGATGGAGTAGACAGGGAGTATCTCTTTCTCAGGGTTGAAATGTCTAAAACCAGAGGGCATGCATTTAAGGTGAGAAGGGTAATTTCAAAAGAGATGTGAGGGGCAAGTTTTTTTACACAGAGAGTGTTGGGTTCCTTGAATGTGCTGCCTGGGGTGGTGGTAGAGACAGAAACATCAGAGAGTTTTAAGAGACGTTTTGATAGGCACAGGACTGTGAGCAAAATGGAGGGATATGGACATTGTGTGGGTAAAAGAGATTAGCTAGCTATTTGATTACTAATTTAATTAGTATGGGACCATATTGCAGGCCAAAAACCCTTTCCTGTGCTGTACTGTTCTAGGTTCTATGTTCTAATAGGACACCGATGCAGTGGGTAGTGCTGCTGCCTCACCCCTCCAGAAACCCAGGTTCAATCCTGACCTTGGGTGCTGTCGGTAATGGAGTGTGCACATTCTCCCCGGGTCCATGCCAGTTTTCCCAGGGTATTCCAGTTTCCCCCACTTCCCAAAGATGTGCAAGGTTAATTAGGTACTCTCTGTTGCCACCATTGTAGTTGGTTGGTCTCCTATAGTGGGAAAGTCTAGGACCAGAGGGCACGACCTCAGAATAGAGGGACATCCCTTCAGAACAGAGATGAGGGGACATTTCTTTGCTCAAAGAGTGGTGAATCTGTGGAATTCATTGCCACAAACAGCAGTGGAGGACAGATCATTGGGTATATTTAAAGTGGATTTGATAGGTTCTTGATTAGTCTGGGCTTCAAAGGTTACAGGAAGAAGGCAGAGAATGGGGTTGGGAGGGATAATAAATCAGCCATGGTGGAATGGTGGAGCAGACTTGATGGACCGAATAGCCTAATTTTGCTCTTATGGCTTGTGCTTGAACATGCAAAGAGGATCAGATGAACCAGTGTTCATGGAACTCACTGGAAATTCAGTCAGCCATTTCCCCGTTTCAAAATTCTTCAAAGTGCATTTAGTTTCTTTGTGAAAACCATGGTCAAAATCTAAAATAGAAGGACATGCTTTTAATGCAGACAAATCAGTGTAAGGAAAACAGAAACTACAGATGCCCAGTAGCATGACCTGGGGAGGCACCATAGTGTGACCCCGGGGGGCACAGTAGTGGAGCCTGGCAAGGTGGGGGGAGGTGGTTGCGTAACCTGGAGGGGGTGAGCATGGTAGTGTAGATCAGGGCAACATAGCATCGGTCACTGGCACTGTAAAGATCCTAAATTGTTTATTTATTTAGAGATACAGCTTGGAATAGGCGCTGCACCACCAGCAATGCCCGGCAAATCTGATTTAACCCTAATCTAATCACGGGGCAATTTACAATGACCGATTAACCTACTCAGTATGTCTTTGGATTGTGGGAGGAAACCAGAGCACCCGTGGGAAACCCACGCATTCCATGGGAAGCGTGTACAGAGACTCCATACAGAGGATTCTGGGATTGAACTCTAGAAACAGAATAGGAATATTCAAGAATAAGTCAAGTACCGGTTCGTGTCCTACTTATCCCTGCTTTCATCCTCTGGAGTAAATAAATTAGGAAATTTAATGTCTTTAATGTCTTTAATTTGAATCACAACTGAGATTGAGTAAGCCTTACATGGCAGAAACCCATCTCTAGCATTGTTTATTAATTGCTAGTTTGGTTGACTTATCAAGATAAGTTTAATGGGAAATGCTGAATGCCTTGAAGTATGAGTACTGTACTCAGCAGTGAGCAATCATTCAAAGTAAATTTATCAGCAAAGTATGTATATGTCACCATATACAACTCTGAGACTCATTTTCTTGCAGACATTTACAGGAAAATAAAGAAATACAATTTATGACGAAACTATACATAAAGACTGACAAACAAACAATGTGCAATGTGCAAAAGATGACAAATTGCGCAGATTCTATCTATGTCTATCTGATCTCCCAGATGCGTAGGTTCACAAATTGCATCCAGTTCACTATGTTTGTTAATAGAGTCTTCCATCGAGAACCAAGCTTGTAAGATAGAAGAACTTTTCTCGGGCTTCCAGCCGGCTACAGATATCGATTTTAACCAACGTTTTGATGACAAACTATGCCATATTGCCATGAAGTTGGTAGAGTTTGTCATCAAAACGTTGGTTGGGATTGATATCTGTACCTGGCTGGAAGCCCAAGAAGAGTTTTTTGTCATCTACACCGGCAAAGCACTAGTTCCTTTTCAAGTTTGTAAGAATTCTCATAATTTCTTGTTTTGTGTTTTTGCCAGGATTTGGTCTTATATCTTGTTGTCTTGGAGTCTTATGGGTTTCCTCAGGGTGCTCCAGTTTCCTTCGACATTCCAAAGATGTATGATTAGGGTTAGGGAGTCAGGGGTGTTCTGTGTTGATGCCAGAATGTGGCAACAGTTGTGGGCTGCCCAGCAGAGTCCTCACTGATTTGATTTGGTGTAGACAATGCATTTGTTGTATTTTTCATGTACATGTGACAAATAAAGCTAATCTTTAATATTTAGCTTTCAGTCCCTTTTTTCACGTTGGGAGGGAAACATTCCAAGATGAATAATGATTTTGATGGTAGAGGCCATTCGGTGGGATCTTGGGGTCCAAGTGCTTAACCAAACAGTGCATATGGTGTACTATTACTCACTGAATATTTAAAGGCCTAGATAGATAAATTAGCCATGATTGAATGGCGGAGCAGACCCACTGGGCTGAATTCTACTCCTGTTTCTTACGGTCTTGCCTTTATTATTTGAGGAACTGAGTTCAAGAGACAGGAATTTATGTTGCAACTTTATAAAACTGGAGTATTGCATTCATTTCTGGTCGCCCCATTATAGGAAGAATGTGGAAGTTGTGGAGAGGGTGCCGAAGAGATGTACTGGATGCTGCCAGGATTAGAGAACACGTGCTTTAAGGAGAAGCTGGACAAGCTTGTTTCCCCCCCCCTCTGGAGCAGCTGACACTGAAGGGAAATCTGATAGAAGTTTGGAAGATTATAAAAAGTGAACAGTCAATATCTTTTCCTCTGGGTTGAAATGTTTAAAATACCAAAGGGCACACACTTAAGATGAGAAGTTCACCAGATAAATGTGATGAATGAATGAGTTTAATAATTTGTTTGCCTCTGCAGATGTTGCTCGCCACTGATTTTCTCAGGCAGTTTGTTTTCTGTTTGCTGCAGTCTCTTAGAACACAGAACATAGAACATTACAGGCCATTTGGCTCCAATGTTGTGCTGACCTTTTAACCTACTCTAAGATCAATCTAATGCTTCCCTCCCATGTAACCCTCCATTTTTTCTTTCACCTATGTGCCTATCTAAGAGTGTTTTAAATGTCCCTAATGTACCTACCATTCACACATCCAACAAACTGTGTAAAATCCTACTCTGATATCCTCTCTATACCTTCTTCCAATCACTAAAATTATGCCCCCTTGCATTAGCTATTTCCACTCTGGGGAAAAGCCTCTAGCTGTTCACTTGAACTCTGCCATTGTCATCTTGTACACCTCTACAGGTCACCTTTCATCCTCCTTTGCTCCAAGAAGAAAAACCCTCTTGTGTCTTGATTGTTCGATAGAGCAGATGTAGCAAAGGAGATGAAACAAACAGATAGACTAAAAGGGAGAAAGAGAGCAATGTGGAGAGACAGAGAGAGGGATAAAGATAGAGAGGATGAGGATGAGAGAGAGACACACACAGGCTGACAGACTGAGAGACAGAGATAGACAGAGAGAGAGAGAGAGAGAGAGAGAGAGAGAGAGAGAGAGAGAGAGAGAGAGAGAGAGAGAGAGAGAGAGAGAGAGAGAGAGAGAGGCAGACAGGGAGTCTCAGAGCGACAGACGGGGAGACAGAGACAGACAGAGGGAGAATTAGTGAGGGTGAGAAACATAGAAAGAGAGAGAAAGAGAATAACAGGGAGACACAACAAAGCAGACAGAGACAGATGAATGGGAGCAGATGAGAGACGGAGATAGAGAGACGGAGAGAAATAAGAACAGTGCTGCAGTTGTGAGATACAGAATGAGGCAGTTGTTAAAAATCTGAAATAAAAGGACATACTGGTAATGCTCAGCAGATCAGTTAGCACTGGAGTGATCCACAGGTACGGTCTTACACCCCACTCTAGGGACCTGCCTTACATTGACTACAGAGCTGACAGAGAGAAATACAAGGTGACCTTGCAATTGTACACTGCAGTGGCTGTTCCCTGATCCCTTTCCCTTTTTATCAATGCAGCAAAACTGATGGCTGGTCCTGAGACACCCTTTGTAGGGAACTGTGAACCTCTCAATTAGCAAATAAAAATGTCCCAGTTCCCTCTTAAGCTACTCATGAATGCCAACTGAAGGATAGTTTTCACATTAACAGCATCTTTCTGTTTTTTCTTGAATGGATTTTGCCGTCCAGCCAGTCCAAGGCTTTGACTACGCCAAACAACACATCGGCCAATATGGCGGGGAGGATGAAGTGACAATCACTCAGGAGACGGTGATCTTACCGATCCCTGGCCGAGATGCCCTCATTCCTCAAGAAAGGGAAGCAGGTCCAGAGACAGATAACAGCAAAGCAACAAAAAGCATTGATATTCGGAGAAGGTAAGCACACTGACTTGGATGTGATGGCATGTCACAGCTTATACACATTAAGTTAGTTCTGTGATGTTGTCTTACTGTGAGCACTAACTTCAAACAATATACACTCAGTGGCCACTTTATTAGACACACTCGTACATCCGCTCCTTAATGCAAATATCAGATCAGCCAATTGTGGCAACAACTCAATGCATAAAAGCATGCAGACATGGTCAAGAAGTTCACTTGTTTACCAAACATCAGAATGGGGAAAAAATGTGACCTAGTGACTTTGACCATGGAATGATTGTTGGTGCCAGACAGGGTGGTTTGAGTATCACAGAAACTGCTGATCTCCTGGGATTTTCACACGCAACAGTCCCTAGAGCTTATAGGGAATGGTACAAAAAGAACAAAAAAAAATCCAGTGAGCGGCAGTTCTGTGAGCGAAAACACCTTGCTGATGAGAGAGGTCAGAGGAGAACGGCCAGACTGATTCAAGCTGACAGGAAGTCAGATAGCCATGCATTACAACAGTGTTGTGCAGAAGAGGATCTCTAAGGGCAGAACACGTCGAACCCTGAAGTAGATGAGCCACAGCAGCAGAAGACCACTATGCAAAGCAAAAGCTTTTCACTTTATCTCAGTACATGTTATTTTCTGTGCAGATTGCCTTGTCTTTTATTACAGGGACTATTTAACATGCTGGTGACAGAAGATGGTAATGTCTGGGCTTTCAGAGCAT
Organism: Hemitrygon akajei; assembly: GCF_048418815.1. Classification (NCBI taxonomy): domain Eukaryota; kingdom Metazoa; phylum Chordata; class Chondrichthyes; order Myliobatiformes; family Dasyatidae; genus Hemitrygon; species Hemitrygon akajei. The sequence continues at coordinate 181,477,951 of NC_133129.1, forward strand.
GCACAATTAATCAAAGTGGGTAATGTAGATGTAATTCTGCTGGGTTTGTTCTTGCATACTAAAACTCGCACCACCTGTTAGGCTTTCAGACACATCTCATTGTTTCTCTCTTTGTTGCTAACTGTTAGGAAAATTTTTAGATGCTGCCTGGCCTGCTGTGTTCCACCAGCATTTTATGTGTGTTGTTGTAAGAAAATTTTTAGATGCTTTCATCATTAATGTGTTGCAAATTCTTTAAGTCAAGGAGTTTATTTATTTAGAGATACAGAGCAGACCGGGCCATTCCAGCTCACTGACCACGTCACCCAGCGACACACTGAACACAACACCCAGTGACACACTGACCACGCCACCCAGTGACACACTGACCACAACACCCAGCGACACACTGACCACGCCACCCAGCGACACACTGACCACGCCACCCAGCGACACACTGACCACACCACCCAGCGACACACTGACCACAACACCCAGCGACACACTGACCACGCCACCCAGCGACACACTGACCACAACACCCAGCGACACACTGACCACGCCACCCAGCGACACACTGACCACGCCACCCAGCGACACACTGACCACAACACCCAGCGACACACTGACCACGCCACCCAGCGACACATTGACCACAACACCCAGCGACACATTGACCACAACACCCAGCGACACACTGACCACACCACCCAGCGACACACTGACCACAACACCCAGCGACACACTGACCACGCCACCCAGCGACACACTGACCACACCACCCAGCGACACACTGACCACAACACCCAGCGACACACTGACCACGCCACCCAGCGACACACTGACCACGCCACCCAGCGACACATTGACCACGCCACCCAGCGACACACTGACCACACCACCCAGCGACACATTGACCACGCCACCCAGCGACACACTGACCACAACACCCAGCGACACACTGACCACGCCACCCAGCGACACACTGACCACAACACCCAGCGACACACTGACCACGCCACCCAACGACACACTGACCACAACACCCAGCGACACACTGACCACAACACCCAGCGACACACTGACCACGCCACCCAGCGACACACTGACCACAACACCCAGCGACACACTGACCACACCACCCAGCGACACACTGACCACAACACCCAGCGACACACTGACCACGCCACCCAGCGACACACTGACCACGCCACCCAGCGACACACTGACCACAACACCCAGCGACACATTGACCACACCACCCAGCGACACACTGACCACGCCACCCAGCGACACACTGACCACACCACCCAGCGACACACTGACCACAACACCCAGCGACACACTGACCACGCCACCCAGCGACACACTGACCACAACACCCAGCGACACACTGACCACAACACCCAGTGACACACTGACCACGCCACCCAGCGACCCACTGACCACGCCACCCAGCGACACACTGACCACGCCACCCAGCGACACACTGACCACAACACCCAGTGACACACTGACCACGCCACCCAGCGACACACTGACCACAACACCCAGCGACACACTGACCACGCCACCCAGCGACCCACTGACCACAACACCCAGTGACACACTGACCACACCACCCAGCGACACACTGACCACAACACCCAGTGACACACTGACCACACCACCCAGCGACACACTGACCACAACACCCAGTGACACACTGACCACGCCACCCAGTGACACACTGACCACAACACCCAGCGACACACTGACCACGCCACCCAGCGACACACTGACCACAACACCCAGCGACACACTGACCACGCCACCCAGCGACACACTGACCACAACACCCAGCAGCCCACTGATTTAACCTAGCCTAATCACAGATCATTTTATAATGACCAATTAGCCTACTGACCCATATGTCTTCTGAATGGGGGAGCAAACCGAGCACCCGGAGGAACCCAAGCACACATGGTACAAAGTATGTACAAACTTTCTTAAAGAGGGCGCTGGAATTGAACTCACAACTCCGCTTTGAGCTGTAATAGGGTTGTGCTAATCGCTGCTCTAAAGTGACGCCCCCTCCATCTATTTCAGTAGAGCATATTGGTTTATTATTGTCATACATTCAGTGAAAAGCTTTTGTTTTGCATGCCATCCAGACAGATGATTTTATTCAATCAGAGGAGGGCAGAAAAAGTTGGCTTTACTGAGGCTGTGAGAAGTGCAGAAAGACTCGATGAAGGGAAGTCTGGTGTGTGCAATGGACTGGGCTGTGTCTACAACTCTGCAGTTTCTTGCAGTCCTGGGTGGGGCAGTTGCCGTCCCAAGCCATGATGTATCTGGATAGAATGCATTGTAGTTGGGAATGATGTGTGGGGAAGTGGGTAAGAAACTGGTTCCCCAGTATGATCAAATTGACTCTTGACCTCATAATCTACCTCTTTGTGATCTTTAAAATTCAAAGTAAACTTATTATGAAATTAAATATTTGTCACCATATACCACCCTACAATCCATTTTCTTGTGGGCATTCACAGTAGATACAAAGAAACACCATAGAAACACTGAAAACCTACAGCACAATACAGGCCCTTCAGCCCACAAAGCTGTGCCGAACATGTCCCTACCTTAGAACTACCTAGGCTTTTCTCATAGCCCTCTATTTTTCTAAGCTCCATGTAGCCATCCAGGAGTCTCTTAAAAGACCCTATCGTTTCCGCCTCCACCACAGCTGCCAGCAGACAATTCCACGCACTCACCACTCTCTGCATAAAAAAAAACTTACCCTGACATCTCCTCTATACCCACTTCCAAGCACCTTAAAACTATGCCCTCTTGTGCCAGCCATTTCAGCCCTGGGGAAAAACATCTGACTATCCACACAATCAATGCCTCTCATTATCTTGAACACCTCTATCAAGTCACCTCTCATCCTCCATCGCTCCAAGGAGGAAAAGCTGAGTTCACTCAACTTATTCTCATAAGGCATGCTCCCCAATCCAGGCAGCATCCTTGTAAATCTCCTCTGCACTCTTTCTATGGTTCCCACATCCTTCCTGTAGTAAGACAACCAGAACTGAGCACAGTACTCCAAGTGGAGTCTGACCAGGGTCCTGTATAGCTGCAACATTACCTCTTGGCTCTTAAACTCAATCCCATGATTGATGAAGGCCAATACACCATACGCCTTCTTAACCACAGAGTCAACCTGCGTAGCAGCTTTGAGCGTCCTATGGACTCGGACCCCAAGATCCCTCTAATCCTCTACACTGCCAAAAGTCTTACCATTAATGCTATATTCTGCCATCATATTTGACCTACCAAAATGAACAACATCACACTTATCTGCGTTGAACTCCATCTGCCACTTCTCAGCCTAGTTTTGCATCCTATCAATGACCTGTTGTAACCTCTGGCAGCCCTCCACACTATCCACAACACCCCCAACCTTTGTGTCATCAGCAAATTTACTAACTCATCCCTCCACTTCCTCATCCAGGTCATTTATAAAAATCACAAAGAATAGGGGTCCCAGAACAGATCCCTGAGGCACACCACTGGTGACCGACCTCCATGCAGAATATGACCCGTCTACAACCACTCTTTGCCTTCTGTGGGCAAGCCAGTTCTGGATCCACAAAGCAATGTCCCCTTGGATCCCATGCCTCCTTACTTTCTCAATAAGCCATGCAGGGGGTGCCTTATCAAATGCCTTGCTAAAATCCATATACACTACATCTACGGCTCTACCTTCATCAATGTGCTTAGTCACATCCTCAAAAAATTCAATCAGGCTCGTAAGGCAGAACCTGCCTTTGACAAAGCCATGCTGACTATTCCTAATCATATTATGCCTCTCCAATATATAATTTCCTGGGCTATCTCTACTCCCTTTCTTGAATAATAGAACAACATCCGCAACCCTCCAATCCTCCAGAACCTCTCCCATCCTCATTGATGGTGCAAAGATCATTGCCAGAGGCTCAGCAATCTCCTCCCTTGCTTCCCACAGTAGCCTGGGGTACATCTCGTCTGGTCCCGGTGACTTATCCAACTTGATGCTTTCCAGAAGCTCCAGCACATCCATCTCCTTAATATCTACATTCTCAAACTTTTCAGTCCTCTGCAAGTCATCCCTACAATCACCAAGATCCTTTTCCTTAGTGAATACTGAAGCAAAGTATTCATTAAATACCTCCACTATTTCCTCCGGTTCCATATACACTTTCCCACTGTCACACTTGATTGGTCCTATTCTCTGATGTTTTAACCTCTTGCTCTTCACGTACTTGTAGAATGCCTTGGGGTTTTCCTTAATCCTGTCCGCCAAGGCCTTCTCATGGCCCCTTCTGGCTCTCCTAATTGAACTTTTAAGCTCTTTTCCTGCCAGCCTTATAATCTTCTAGATTCATATGATTACCTAGTTTATTGAACCTTTGGTAAGCTCTTCATTTCTTCTTGACTGGATTTACAACAGCCTTTGTGCACCACGGATCTTGTACCCTACCATCCTTTCCCTGTCTCATTGGAACGTACCGACTCAGAACCCCACGCAAATATCCCTTGAACATTTGCCACATTTCTTTGGTACGTTTCTGAGACCATCTGTTTCCAATTTATACTTCCAAGTTCCTGCCTGATAGCCTCATAATTCCCCTTACTCCAATAAATCGTTTCCCTAACTTGTCTGTTCCAATCCCTCTCCAATGCTATAGTAAAAGAGATAGAGTTGTGATCACTATCTTCAAAATGCTCTCCTACTGAGAGCCCTGACACCTGACTAGGTTCGTTTCCCAATACCAGAATAAGTACAGACTCTCCTCTTGTAGGCTTATCTACATATTGTGTTAAGGAGCCTTCCTGAACACACCTAACAAACTCCACCCCATCTAAACCCCTCACTCTAGGGCGATGCCAATCGATATTTGGGAAATTAAAATCTCCCACCACAACAACCCTGTTATTATTACTCCTTTCCAGAATCTGTCTCCCTATCTGCTCCTCAATGTCCCTGTTACTATTGGGTGGTGTATAAATGAACACCCAATAGAGATATCGACCCCTTTCTATTCCTAACTTTCACCTACAGAGACTCTGTAGACAACCCCTCCATGACTTCCTCCTTTTCTGTAGCCTTGATCAACAGTGCCATGTCCTCACCTCTTTTGTCTCCCTCCCTGTCCTTTCTGAAACATCTAAAGCCTGGGACATGAAGTAGCCATTCCTGACCTTGCACCATCCAAGTCTTTGTAATGGCCACAACATTATAGCTCCAAGTGCTGATTCACGCTCTAAGCTCATCCACTTTATTCATGATACTCCTTGCATTAAAATAGACACATCTCAAACCATCAGACTGAGCGCATCCCTTCTCTATCACCTGCCTATCCTCCCTTTTGCACTGTCTCCAAACTTTCTCTATCTGTGAGCCAACCTCCCTTTCCTCCATCACTTCAGTTCGGTTCCCACACCCCAGCCACTGTAGTTTAAACTCTCACCAGTAGCCTTAGCAAACCTTCCTGCCAGGATATCAGTTCCCCTCGGATTCAAGTGCAACCCGTCCTTTTTGTACAGGTCACACCTGCCCCAGAAGAGGTCCCAATAATCCAGAAATCTGAATCCCTGCCCCCTGCTCCAATCCCTCACCCACACAGTTATCCTCCACTTCATTCTATTCCTATACTCACTGAATCAATGCAAAACTACACACAAGGGGGACAAACAACCAATGTGCAAAAGACAACAAATTGTGCAAATACAAAAAGATAAACAAACTAATAATAATAATTGAGGAAATAACAAATAATACTGAGAACATGAGTTGCAGAGTCTTTAAAAGTGAGTCTGTAGTTTGTAGAATCAGTTCAGAGTTGGGGTGAGTGAAATTATCCATGCTGGTTCTGGAGCCGAATGGTTGAGGGCTAATAAATGTTCCCGAACTTGATGATGTGGGACTTAAGGCTCCTGTACCTCCTTCTTGATGGAAGCAGTGAGAAGAGAGCATGGGCTGGATGGTGGGGGTCCTTGATGATGGGTGCCGCTTTCCTGTGACAGCGATCCTTGTAGATGTGCTCTGTTCTGGACTGTTATTGTTTACGTGTACTGCGCTTTCTCTACAACTGTTACACTTTATTCTGCATTGTTATTGTTCTAGCTCAATACACTGTGAAATAATCAGATCTGTATGAACAATATGCAAGACAAGATTTTGACCAGGTCGGATGCTGCTCGACCTGCTGAGTTCCTCCAGCTTGTTGTACGTGTTGATTTGACCACAGCATCTGCAGTGTACTTTGTGTTTAAGATTTTGACCTTACTGCATGTGACCACAATCAACCAGAGATAAGACATGGAGATAGACCACCAACCATCTTGCAGGAGTTGGGTGGGGATTCAAATATTATAATGAAGCATGAAATCACCCTAATTTAAGAGTGGTTTCCATGTACACTGAACCTCAGGAAACCTGGATGACCAAAGGAAGGTCTCACCTGACGTAATCTGCTGAGTTCCTCTAGCATTTTGGTGAAAAACATGTTCTTCTAGCATTTTCTGTCCTCTGCTAGTCTGCAGGTCACCCTTGGCAAAGTGTAGCACCTGTTTAGTGCCACCTGCACCCACTCCCCCACCGCCTCCAGAAGGAGCCAGAAGAACCTGTTACTGTGCTGTATTTCTTGATAAAATAAATCAATAGATAGATAGATAGATTTTGATTACATTGCCTGTATTTCTGTAACGATGACATCAGCGCAGTTTTTCTTAAATGGATCTGAAACCAGGTTAGTTACCATGGAGATTTTCAGTGTTAATTCCAAACCTTTTTAGAGGGGAATGTTGAGCTGTTCTTAATTGTCTATGTAACATTTAAAAGCCTTTTTTGGATCTGTCTCTTACAGTAAAGCTGCCAGCAGAGCTCACATGTCAGTGAATAGACAGCTTCGTGGATTAAATCTCCTTCCCCCACTCATCAGTCATATTCCATACCCCTGAATCATCGATTCAGTTCTGCCTCGTCTTCGTCCCAGTATTTCATGTTAATGATCCAGTGGCAGTTTTACATGCAGTTACATAGAGTAACTGTATAATTTGTGTTTCACAATCCACAGATTGAAATTTCAGCAGCTGGTGTGTAAAGTATGGACACCCTGCTGAAGTAGCAGAATTGCATAGTTTTTAAACTAGAGTTGGTCAAACAGGACGCTCACATAGAACACAGAAAATTACAGCACAGTTGTGGCCCTTCAGCCACGATGTTGTGCTGAGCATTTAACCTGCTGTAAGATGAGTGTAATCCTTCCCTCCTGCATGGTCCTCCATTTTTTTCTTTCATCCGTGTGTCTATCTTAAGAGTCCCTTAAATGTCCCAAATGTATCTGCCTCTATCTCTACCCCTGGCAGTGTATTACACGCACCCACTGTGTAAAAAAAAACCCTGCCTCTGACACCCCCCCCCCCCCCCTATACTTTCCTCCAATCACCCTAAAAATTATGTCCCCTTGTTTCAGCTTTTTCCACCCTGGGAGAAAGTTGCTGGCTATCCACTTGATCTTTGCCTCCTAATCTCCTACTTCTCTATCAAGTCCTTGTTTATCCTCCTTCACTCCAAAAAGAAAAGCCCTAGTTTGCTCAACCTTTCCTCATAAGACATGTTCTCTAATCCAGGCAGCATCCTTCAAGTGTAAGTGCTACACCTGCCCCTACACTTCCTCCCTCACCACCATTCAGGGCCCCAAACAGTCCTTCCAGGTGAGGCAACACTTCACTCGTGAGGCAAACACAAGGAAATCTGCAGATGCTGGAAATTCAAACAACACACACAAAATGCTGGTGGAACGCAGCAGGCCAGGCAGCATCTATAGGGAGAAGCGCTGTTGACGTTTTGGGCCGAGACCCTTCATCAGGACTTCACTTGTGAGTCTGTTGGGGTCATCTATTGCATCCGGTACTCCCGGTGCTGCCTTCTCTACATCGGTGAGACCCAACACAGATTGGGGGACCGCTTCGTCGAGCTCCTCTGCTCCGTCCGCTACAACAGACAGGATCTCCCGGTTGCCACCCACTTGAACTCTGCTTTACATTCCCATTCGGATATGTCCATACATGGTCTCCTCTACTGCCATGATGAGGCCCAACTCAGGTTGGAGGAGCAACACCTCATATACCGTCTGGGTAGTCTCCAGCCCCTTGGTATGAACATCGAATTCTCCAACTTCCGGTAATTCCCTCCCTCTCCCTTCCCCCATCCCACATTCACTCTGCCTCCTCTTCTAGCTGCCTATCACCTCTCTCATGATTCTGCCTTCTTCTACTACCCATAGTGCTTTCCCCTTACATTCCTTCTTCACCTCTCCTGCCTATCCCCTCCCTGCTTCCCCTCCCCCATTCCTTGATCTTTCCTCTGATTGGTTTTTCACCTGGCACCTTCCACCCTCCCCCCACCTTCTTTATAGGGCCCCTGCCCCCTCCTTCTTCAGTCCTGACGAAGGGTCTCGGCCCGAAACATTGACTGCTCGTTTCAACAGATGCTGCCCGACCTGCTGAGTTCATCCAGTTTGTTTGTACGTGTTGATTTGACCACAGCATCTGCAGTGTACTTTTGTGTTTAGCATCCTGGTAAATCTCCTCATGGACCCTATGTACAAGCACATGTACACATCACCTTCCGTGGCCACAAATTGCAAAGATTCACCACCGTCGGCAGAAGAAATTCCTCATCATCGCAGTTCTAAACAGATGCTCCTTTATTCTGAGGCTGTGCCTATGAATCCTGGACTCCCCTATTAATGGACACATCCTCTCCATATCCACTGTAACTTCTGCCTTTCAGTATCCAGTGGGTTTCAATAAGATTCTCCCCTCATCTTTTAGTGCACCATTAAACGCTCCTCATTCATTAAGCCTTTCACTCCCACGATCACTTCTGTGAACCTTCTCTGGACCCTTTCCAAGGCCAGCACGTCTTTCCATGAATACAGGCACCAATATTGCTTTTTGAAAGATTATCTGGATCTGTAGCCGCCGGAGTTTAGAAAAATGAGGGAAAATCTTATTGAAACAAATTGAACCATGAAAGGCCTAGACAGGGTAAACGTGGAGAGGATGTTTCCTATAGTGGGGGAGCCTAGGACCAGAGGACACAGATAGTGTGGATGTGGAGAGGATGTTTCCTATAGTGGGGAGTCTAGGACCAGAGGACACAGATAGAGTGGATGTGGAGAGGATGTTTCCTATAGTGGGGGGAGTCTAGGACCAGAGGACACAGATAGTGTGGATGTGGAGAGGATGTTTCCTATAGTGGGGAGTCTAGGACCAGAGGACACAGATAGAGTGGATGTGGAGAGGATGTTTCCTATGGTGGGGGAGTCTAGGACCAGAGGACACAGATAGAGTGGATGTGGAGAGGATGTTTCCTATAGTGGGGGAGCCTAGGACAAGAAGACTCAGCCTCAGATAAGAAAGATGTCCCTGTAATGCAGAGATGAGAGGTATTTCTTTAGCTAGAGGGCAGTGAATCTGTGGAATTCATTGCCACAGGTGGCTGTGGAGGCCAAGTCATTGGGTTTACCTAAAGTGGAGGTTGACAATTTCTTGATTAGTCAGGGTGTCAAAGGTTATGGGGAGAAGGCAGGAGAATGTGTTTGAAAGGAATGATGTGGTGGAATGACAGGGCAGGCTCAAAAGCCAAATGGCCTAATTCTGTTGCCATGTCTTATAGTCTTGTGGTCGATTAAGATGAAGTTGTTTACCAAATGAAAAGAAGTAGGGGCATAGTAGAGTAGGGTTTAGCACGACGCTATTACAGATCGGGGTGCTGGTGTTGGGAGTTCAATCTGGTGCCCTCTCTAAAGAGACTGTACATCCTCCCCATGCAAAGTCTGGATTTTCTGCAGATGTTCTGGTTTCCTCCAAAATTGCAAAGGCATCTCAGTTAGCAGATTAACTGGACATTGTAAATTGCCCCATGATTAGGCCAGGGTTAATTTGGTGGATTGATGCGGGCTGCAGCTGGAAGGGCTGGAGAGGCATGTTCCGTGCTGTACCTCAATAAACAACCAAATAAATAATTAAATATGCTTAATGATATGCCAGGATCAAAATTCACAACCTAACAACAATTTGTATTTCAGTAGCACCTTTGAAGTAGCAAAATGGCTAACGTGCCTTACAGAGGTGTTACTAAAGAAAACTCTGTGCTGGACAGCGCAATGGTGGATGAGTGAAAGTCAGTCAAAGAAGGATTTAATAGCATTTTGAAGAATTAGATCCACACTCAGTACCTCCTATACATAGTAATGTGGTCACTGAGTATATTTCTGTATGTCTGTGGCCTTCTTGTAGCCCATCCACTTCAAGTTTCGATGCGCTGAGCATTCAGAGATGCTCTTCTGCACATCACTGTTGTAACACGTGGTTCTTTGAGTTACTGTTGCCTTCCTGTCAGCTTGAACCAGTCTGGCCATTCTCCTCTGACCTCTCTCATTAACAAGGTCTTTTCACCCACAAAACTGCTGCTCACTAGTTTTTTTTTGGTGGGGGGGGGGGGTTTGCACCAACCTCTGTAAGCTCTAGAGCATATATGTCAAACCCAAGGCCCGCGGGCCAAATCCGGCCCGCGAGATAATATCTAATTACTATTAAAGCTGGCCCCAGTAATCGAAGCGCCTATGGCGTATGATATGGCTAATGCTGAGTTTATTCAGGTACCAGGTTTTCAGGGTTTTTAGTGTTTATTCGGCAGTCTTGCTCGGCAGTCTTCTTCATAAGAAACGGAATTTGTAAAGTGAAACACTTTGTAGTTATAGCAGAGACTGAGACACATGAGAGCAGGCTGAAAAAACGGAGGCAACGAAAGCTGCGTTCGCACGCGTCCGACTGATCCGGCCCGCATGAAGCTGCATTTTGCTCAATCCGGCCCGTGACCTAAAATGAGTTTGACACCCCTGCTCTAGAGAGTGTTGTGGGTGAAAATCCCAGGAGATCAGCAGTTTCTGAAGTACTGAAATCACCCCATCTGACACCAACAATCATTCCATGGTCAAAGTCACTTAGATCACGTTTCTTCCCCACTCTGATGTTTAGTCTGAACAACACCTGAACCTCTTGATCATGTCCACATGCTTTTTATGCATTGAGTTACTGTCACATGATTGTCTGATTAGACATTTTCGTCAATGAGCAGGTGCACAGGTGTATCTAATGAAGTGCCCACTGAATGTACATTCATAAAATGAATGTTTTGCCCCTAATCATTCTATTGATAAAGTAAATTCTGGACAGTGCGTATTGATTGTTTTTAAATAAATACATTCTCTGTCAAAGTAAAAATTAAGAGAAAGAGTACAACTTGCTTCCGAAGGAGTTGATCTGAGGTTGCAGAGGGAGACGGAATTGTGACCCTGTCTTGTTGCTATGGTGACTTACAGCAGGTTGCAGAGCGACCAGGATTCAATCATCAGTGAGCAATCGGCAAATCTGGACTCAACCACCAACACTGCAGAGAAACCAGGCGCGCAGCAAAAAACTACAAAAGAGGGTCTGAAGAGGCAGAATGGTGAGTTGAGTTTGCCTGTGTGTTTTCCTTTTGCATGTCTGCTCTGCAGGCAGGCAATTTACAACAAATCTCAAACATGCGGGAGTTCATGGGAGGAGATTTAATTCTCAAATCAAGTTCCACCCAGCTCAGATTAATGTATGGGTGGACAAGGTCTTGTAAACCATTCACAAGCCTCTTCGTTGAAGTATCAATTTTTAATACAATTTCAGGGAGTCAAACGGCACTGAAACTGGCCCATCATTTCCTACTGACCAATCTGTCCAGTTAAACTTAGCCCATTTACAACACAGACCATAGATTCAAGATTGTTTAATGTCATTTCCTGTATGTGAGTATAAAGGAGAATGAAATAACTGTTACTCTAGATCCAATGCAGCACAAAAAACACAATAAATATAAATGCTTCAGATAGTTTATATACATATGTACATATGTTAAATCTGACAGTACAGAACAGGAACAGGCCCTTTGACCCACGGTGTCGGTGCTGATAGGAATCCCAATTTAAAAATCACCTCGTCCTGCATATGGTCCGTACCACTCCATCCCTCCCAGTTCATCTGCTCGTCTAAAGCCTCTTAACTGTGACTCTATTATCTTCTGGAACCTTTTCCCCTGGCATTGTATTCTATGGACCCATCACTCTGTGCAAAAACACTTGGTATTGAATACAGAACAGTATAGCACAGTACAGGCCTCTCAGGTGACGATGTTGTACTGACCTTTTAGCCTATTCCAAGATCAATCTAATTCTTCTCTCCTACATAACCCTCCATTTCTTTATCATCCTTAGATGTTAAGGCCTGTCTAAGCGTCTCTTAAAAGTCTCTAATGTATCTGCCTCTACCACCGCCCCTGGCAGCACATTCCATGCACCTACCACAGTCTGCAGAAAAACCTAATTTTGCATTTCCCCCATACTTTCCTCCAATCACCTTAAAATTATGTATCCTCGTATTAACCATTGCTGCTCTGGGAATATTTCTCTGGCTATCCACTTGACCTATGCCTTTTATTATCTTGTACACCTCTACAGTGTCACCTCTCATCCTCCATTGTTCCATAGAGAAAAGCCTTAGCTCTATCATCTTATCCTCTTAAGAAATGTTCTCTAACCCAGAATGCATCCTGTTAAATCTCCTCTACACCCTCTCTAAGGCTTCCATATCCTTCCTGTAATAAGAACAAAGATATAGGCATGGAATTAGGCCATTTGGCCAATGAGTCTGTTCTGCCATTCCATCATGGCTGATTTATTATCCCTCTCAACCCCATTCTCCTGCCTTCTCACCGTAACCCTTGACACCCTTACTAATCAAGAACCTATCAACCTCTGCTTTAAATATATCCAAATACTTGGCCTCCACAGGTGTTTGTGGAAATTAATTCCACAGATTCATTTACTGTTGCTAAAGAAATTTGTCTTCCTCTCCGTTCTAAAGGGACGCTCTCGGAGACTGTGCTAGACTCCGCACTATAAGAAAACCCCTTTCCACTCTATTTCCGCTTATCCATATTCTGTACATTTCAGTGAGGTCCCTCTTATTCTTCCAGCATCAGTATGTACAAGTCCAGAGCCATCAACCTCTCCTCATAAGTTAACCCTTTCATTCCCAGGATCATTCTCATATTCCCGCATTTGGACCACTTCCATCTCTGTCTATGGTGTCTATCTAAATCAAGGGTTATCACCTGGGATCCACAGACCCCTTGCTTAGTGGTATTGGTCCATGGTATAAAAATAGTTTGGAACTCCTGGTCTAAATGTCTCTTAAATATAGCGAATCTATTCCACTTCCTGCTTACATCTTCAAAAGTTGATGCTTGAAAGAGGTTGCATCTGTCATTTAGGATCCCCATCACCTAGGTCATGCCCTCTTCTCATTGCAATCATAAAGGAGGAGGTACAGGAGCCTGGAGGCACACACTCAACAATTCAGGGACAGCTCTTTCTCCCTGCTATCAGATTTCTGAATGGACAAAGAACCCATGAAGATTACCTCAGTATTTTTGTTTCTTTATTTGTTCTCATTTTGCACTACTTATTTAATTATATATTTTGTTATTCTTTGGGGGGGGGGGGGGGAAATCTCCTGTACACTGAGCAGGACCAACTCTTCACCCAACATTAGTTAAATAAATAGATTATCTTCTCATTATCACCTTACTGTTTGTGGGACTTGCTGTACAGAAATTACAGCCATGTCTGTAAGATGACAATGACTATACCTGAACAAAACCTGAGCTGCTGGAGGAGCTCAGTGGGTGAAGCAACATCCTGAGAGGAAGCCAAACAGAGTTTCATTGTACCTATGTATAACATTCCATTCATCTGTGGAGGGAAATGCAATAGTCAACATTTTGGGTCGAGATTCTTTGTCTGGGCTGAAAGATAGATGTTAGATAGCCAGTTGAAAGATGTAGGGGGAAGAGATGGAGCAAGAGCTGGCAGCTGATGGGTGGATGGAAAAGGGGAGAGTGGGAATAGCAATAGAGGCTGGGAGGTGATGGGTGGATGGAAAAGGGGAGAGTGGGAATAGCAACAGAGGCTGGGAGGTGATGGGTGGATGGAAAAGGGGAGAGTGGGAATAGCAATAGAGGCTGGGAGGTGATGGGTGGATGGAAAAGGGGAGAGTGGGAATAGCAATAGAGGCTGGGAGGTGATGGGTGGATGGAAAAGGGGAGAGTGGGAATAGCAATAGAGGCTGGCAGCTGATGGGTGGATGGAAAAGGGAGAGTGGGAATAGCAATAGAGGCTGGCAGCTGATGGGTGGATGGAAAAGGGGAGAGTGGGAATAGCAATAGAGGCTGGCAGCTGATGGGTGGATGGAAAAGGGGAGAGTGGGAATAGCAATAGAGGCTGGGAGGTGATGGGTGGATGGAAAAGGGAGAGAGGGAATAGCAATAGAGGCTGGGAGGTGATGGGTGGATGGAAAAGGGGAGAGTGGGAATAGCAATAGAGGCTGGGAGGTGATGGGTGGATGGAAAAGGGGAGAGTGGGAATAGCAATAGAGGCTGGGAGGTGATGGGTGGATGGAAAAGGGGAGAGTGGGAATAGCAATAGAGGCTGGGAGGTGATGGGTGGATGGAAAAGGGGAGAGTGGGAATAGCAATAGAGGCTGGGAGGTGATGGGTGGATGGAAAAGGGGAGAGTGGGAATAGCAATAGAGGCTGGGAGGTGATGGGTGGATGGAAAAGGGGAGAGTGGGAATAGCAATAGAGGCTGGGAGGTGATGGGTGGATGGAAAAGGGGAGAGTGGGAATAGCAATAGAGGCTGGGAGGTGATGGGTGGATGGAAAAGGGGAGAGTGGGAATAGCAATAGAGGCTGGCAGCTGATGGGTGGATGGAAAAGGGGAGAGTGGGAATAGCAATAGAGGCTGGCAGCTGATGGGTGGATGGAAAAGGGGAGAGTGGGAATAGCAATAGAGGCTGGGAGGTGATGGGTGGATGGAAAAGGGGAGAGTGGGAATAGCAATAGAGGCTGGGAGGTGATGGGTGGATGGAAAAGGGGAGAGTGGGAATAGCAATAGAGGCTGGGAGGTGATGGGTGGATGGGAAAAGGGGAGAGTGGGAATAGCAATAGAGGCTGGGAGGTGATGGGTGGATGGAAAAGGGGAGAGTGGGAATAGCAATAGAGGCTGGGAGGTGATGGGTGGATGGAAAAGGGGAGAGTGGGAATAGCAATAGAGGCTGGGAGGTGATGGGTGGATGGAAAAGGGGAGAGTGGGAATAGCAACAGAGGCTGGGAGGTGATGGGTGGATGGGAAAAGGGGAGAGTGGGAATAGCAATAGAGGCTGGGAGGTGATGGGTGGATGGAAAAGGGGAGAGTGGGAATAGCAATAGAGGCTGGGAGGTGATGGGTGGATGGAAAAGGGGAGAGTGGGAATAGCAACAGAGGCTGGGAGGTGATGGGTGGATGGGAAAAGGGGAGAGTGGGAATAGCAATAGAGGCTGGGAGGTGATGGGTGGATGGAAAAGGGGAGAGTGGGAATAGCAATAGAGGCTGGGAGGTGATGGGTGGATGGAAAAGGGGAGAGTGGGAATAGCAATAGAGGCTGGGAGGTGATGGGTGGATGGAAAAGGGGAGAGTGGGAATAGCAATAGAGGCTGGGAGGTGATGGGTGGATGGAAAAGGGGAGAGTGGGAATAGCAATAGAGGCTGGGAGGTGATGGGTGGATGGAAAAGGGGAGAGTGGGAATAGCAATAGAGGCTGGGAGATGATGGGTGGATGGAAAAGGGGAGAGTGGGAATAGCAATAGAGGCTGGGAGGTGATGGGTGGATGGAAAAGGGGAGAGTGGGAATAGCAACAGAGGCTGGGAGGTGATGGGTGGATGGAAAAGGGGAGAGTGGGAATAGCAATAGAGGCTGGGAGGTGATGGGTGGATGGAAAAGGGGAGAGTGGGAATAGCAATAGAGGCTGGGAGGTGATGGGTGGATGGAAAAGGGGAGAGTGGGAATAGCAATAGAGGCTGGGAGGTGATGGGTGGATGGAAAAGGGGAGAGTGGGAATAGCAATAGAGGCTGGGAGGTGATGGGTGGATGGAAAAGGGGAGAGTGGGAATAGCAATAGAGGCTGGCAGCTGATGGGTGGATGGAAAAGGGGAGAGTGGGAATAGCAATAGAGGCTGGGAGGTGATGGGTGGATGGAAAAGGGGAGAGTGGGAATAGCAATAGAGGCTGGGAGGTGATGGGTGGATGGAAAAGGGGAGAGTGGGAATAGCAACAGAGGCTGGGAGGTGATGGGTGGATGGAAAAGGGGAGAGTGGGAATAGCAATAGAGGCTGGGAGGTGATGGGTGGATCCGGGTGAGGAATGGTGTTAGGCAGATGAAGGAGTGGAGAGTGGGAACAGTGACTGAGACTGGGAGCGTATAGGCAGATGAAGGAGGGAAGAGTGGGAATAGTGACAGAGACGGGGAGGTGATAAGCCAGGGTGGCAAAAGGCTACAGACGGTTAAATCTGATTTGAGAAGAAGGTGGCTTATGGAACCAAATAAGGGAAGCGGGGAGGGAAGATGGAACAGTGAGGAGACTGGGCTCCAGTGGAAGGAGTGTGAGGGAGCTGGGCAGATGGATTTGGATGGGCATGTTAGGGGGGGGGGGGGCTGGGGTGGGTGTAGGAAGAACTGGGATCAAAAGGAGAGAGAAAGAGGACTGAGGGAGAGCTGTTAAATTGGAACTCAAGAATCCAGTATAATCTTATTGGGCAGTAGATTTTGTTTTACAAAAGCTACAAAAGTTTATTAACTCTCAAGATATGCACAACGATCAGGGATTTACACAGCTATTTACAATTTCAAATTAAAATACAGTTGCTATAATCTACAAATCATTCAGTTGTCTGGGGGGGCACCATTCATGTAAAACACTGCTGTGCCCATAGAGACAACATGCCCCCTCTCCAAGGACACCTGGGCACAGACATAACCCCAGAATAGAGGCAGGTAGTCGGCTGAGGCAGGGCCCTCGACTGCCTGCCACCTGAACCCCTGAATGGCCATCATGACCGGGCCCAGGAGCAAGCCAGCAGTAGATCCCCCATTGACCCTCTCCCCTCTCCCCACCTCCTTCTGTACAGGGTGACCACATATCAGGAGCACAGGGCTGAAGTGCAACCAGAACCTCAGGGGCAGCCCCTTCAAGCAGGGACTGGAGCCTCTCACACTCCATAAAAACATGCTGGAATTTAAATTTGGTGACCATGAGGTGCTTAGAAATATCCAAAGGGTTAAAGAAAATATAACCACAGAGAGTCAAGTGTTTTATTATTGGCACCTTACTCCCTTGGAGCACACCCTCTCCCACACGAACAATCAGAGATGTCACATAAATGCAAGCTGTTTCTCTTCAGATGGGAAGTGATTTTTTTTTAGCTGTTTTCTTTAAACAAAAGGTACAGAAATATAACAAAGATGCACTCAATAGTGACGGGAACAATAGCACAGTATAGCAAAAGATTCAAGAATCTACCTCCATTCCAGATGGGGTAGCATATTTTTTGTGCCCTGAGGATGTGCCTGTTCCAGGTCCGATTCTGTGGATTCTGTTGCTGTTGTATTTGGCGACAAAGGCATTGCATTTTGGAGTATTATTTCATTGCGTCGTACAGGAGAATTGCATGTCTCTCTGTAATTAAATCTTGCAGTATTGTCACAAGTATTCCTCCCTCCTAATGCATTTATCCAATACCACATCCGTGACCAAACAAAGATGCAAAGATCATCATTAAAGGCACAGCAATCTTTTCTGTCGCTTCCCTTAGTGACAAGGTGAGCACTCCATCCAGTCCTTGACTTTTTTATCCTCCATCAGGACTAATAGTTCATGAGTCCTGATGAAGGGTCTTGGCCCAAAACATTGACTGTTTATCCCTCTCCTTAGATGTTGCCTGTCCTGCTGAGTTTCTCCAGCAATTTGTCTGTTACTCTGGACTTCCAGCATCTGCAGAATCTCTGTATTTGCTTGTGTAACCCTCTCACTGTGGCTCGTAACAAATGAGGCTCATTAGCTATCTCAGACGAACAGTCATGTGACTCAGCAATGCATAGGTAACAGTGAGATGGCCATCTCCAATAAGCAACACACATCTGGGGTTGGTATGATTCAGGTTCAATCTAACAGAAAAGTTAGAATGTTCTGTTAGGGGATCGAAAGATATGGCGAATGCTGTGTAAATATTGCCCAATGCAAAAGTTATCATTCTCCAGGAAATAATGCAAATTACACCAGCATAAAACCAGTCTATAATGTGCACATAAACGTTGGAGCTCATTACTGGATAGTCGGGTGGTTCACTTTAATTCAAGGTGCTGGACCCATGTTCTGTGTGAAAGATGCCAGCCACAATTCGAACTTTTTGCAAAGTCCTTTACAAACTAACCGGCTAGCTCAGAAGTACTGGCAGTGCCTCCGTGGAACCATTCGTCTGCACAAAGAGCCTCTTACAACGGTGTCTGTCTTTTGGACGGGGTTCCGCAAGTGCCTTCCATTGTGCTCCTATCCACTCCTCACTTCTCCCCCAACTCCTGCAAAGAGACCCAAAACCAACCCACATTCTCCTGGAAACTTAATGCTGCCAATCTCTCTCGAATGTCCATGGCATCCCACCAGATAGAATGTTATCAAGAGAAACCCGAATGGCTGACGCAACATTCCTAAGCCGATCAAATGATTCCTTATCTTAACAAAAACTAAACTGCTCGACTGTAAAATTTGATTAACAAAACACACTGCATTTTACAGAAAAACTGCAGAAAATGAATACCCACAGCATAACTGTGGTAATTCAATAAAACATGTTCTTAACCAGGGTATTACACTTAAGATCATAAGACATAGGAGCAGAATTAGGCCATTCAGCCCATCAAGGTTTGTCTGTCATCTGTCCTAATGTTTGTCCAAAGTTCCAGCGCATCCTCTTTCTCAATGTTCCAGCATATCAGCTTGTTTTTCAGTGTCCTCACAAACATCATGGTCCCTCTCACTGGTGAATACCGAGGCAAAATATTCATTAAGGATCTTCCCTACCTCCTCCAAATCCAGGCATATGTTACCCCTTCTACCCCTCCTCGATCCTACCCTCACCCTAGTCATCCTCTTGTTCTTTATGTGTATGGAACGCCTTGCTTTTTTCTTAATCCTACTCACCAAAGCCTTCTCATGACTCCTTCTAACTCTCCTAAGTCCGTTCTTAAGCTCTTTCTTGGCTACCTTGTAACTCTCTGGAGCCCTGTCTGATCTTTGCTTCCTAAAACTAAAATAAGCTTCTTTCTTCCACTTGATGTTCCACATGTCTTGTCTATTTTCGTTTCTTTACCCTACCTTCCTTTCCCTGCCTCAATAGGACAAACCTATCCAGGACACCATGTAAATGCTCCCTAAACAACCTCCACTGTTCTGCTGTGCATTTCCCCAAGTACATCTGTTCCCAATTAACGATCCCAAGCTCCTGCCTAATGAAGTCATAATTTGTCCTCCCCCAATGAAATACCGCCTGTGTCTATCCCGCTCCAGGGCTATAAGGAAGGTCAGGGAGTCGTGGAGAAAACCAGAGCATATGGAGGAGATCCATGCGGGTCATGGGGAAAAACATTCAAACACCTTACTGACAATGGCAAGAATCAAAACCTGTTTGGTGATCGCTGTCACGCTAGTATGGCTACGCTAACCTCTACACTGCTGTAACACCCTAAAGATGCCTGAAATGCTAAGTTACGCTGACCAGAGTAGATAGAGGGTTAACAGAATGCATGAAGCTATAATCTATTGAAAGTCAATTTGATGCCAACAGTGACCTATTTCACTGTAATCTTTCTTTTCTTGGAGTTCTGTTTGCCTAAATTAGAACCTCATACTGTACCTCCTGGGGTTACAGAACTTCTCCTTTGTATGATTTCTTGATGCTTTCTCACGTGGCTAAGCACTCAACCAAACTTGTATGCCGATTCCCTAATGGTTAACCTGCAGGTTGAGTCGGTGATAAAGAAGGCAAGTGCATGTTAGTACTCATTTTGAGAAGACTAGAGTATAAGAGCAAAGGTGTAATGCTGAGTATTGGTTAGTCTGCATTTGGAGTATTGTGAGCTCCTCTGGGCCTCATAAGAAAGGATGTGCTGGCATTGGAGAGGGTCCAGAGCAGGTTCATGAGAATGATTCCAGGAATGAAAAGGTTAATGTATGTGGAACATTTGATGTCCTTGAGCCTGTACACGCTGTAGTTTAGAAGAATGAGAGGAGATGATTGTTGGTATGATTCAGGTTCAGTCTAATAGAAAAGTTAGAATGTTCTGTTAGGGGATCGAAAGATCTGGTGAATGCTGTATAAATATTGCCCCATGCAAAAGTTATTGTGGGCCGAAGGGCCTGTAATGTGCTGTACTATTCTATGTTCTATGTCTCTGAAACAAATTGAAGGGATATGGAGTGAAGGCAGGAGATTGGGGCTGAGAGGGAAATGGATCTGCCATGATAAAATGATGGAGCAGATCTGATGGGCTAAGTGACCTTATTTTGCTCCTATATCTTATGGTTATATGGTCTTAAATTAAAAGGTTTAGAAAGTGTGGATGTGGGAGGAATAGATCTTATAGTGGGTGAGTCTAGGACCAAAGGGCACAGCCTCAGATACAAGGACATCCCTTTAGAACAGAAATTAGGAGGAATTTCTTTAGTCAGAGGGTGGTGAATCTGTGGAATTCATTGCCACAGACGGCTCTAGAGGCCAAGTCATTAGGTGCGTTTAAAGTGAAGGTTGATAGCTCATGATTAGTAGAGGCATCAACTGTTACTGGGGAAGGTAACAAAATGGGGTTGAGTGGGATAGTAAATCAGCCATGATGAGGTGACAGAACTCAATAGGCCGAATGGCCTAATTCTGCTCCTATGATTTATGGTCTGATGGTTAATGCTCCTGTCAAGGTCAAAGTTTGAAGGGAATTGGGCAATTCTCAAGATGCGGTGAAGAGATTCCATGCATTGTCCAACAAGGTATGAACCATCTTTACATCAACAAACTGGGTGATTTGGTCAGGTAATATACTGTATTGCACTGCAGGAAAGTTAGCATAATAATTACAAAGGGAATGAATACCTTTTCAGTCTTACAATACTGGTTTTTAATTTTTAGAAAATCATTGACAGGTTTTGGAATTTTTCTTTTGATGTGATGTGATGCACAATGTTTTGTAGATTAGCTCAAAAAGTCCTACGAGGCACTGTATTATAAATACCGTGAGTCTCAAACAATCAAGTCCAGCCTGGTCTTTACATAGGGTTTAGCTACTAAGCCCAGCGGAACTGTTTCTACTGACAGGTGAAGGGGCAAAAGTGGGTTACTGGCACCAGTTGTTTCGAGTAGATAGGGATTTTCACCTGTGGGGGGCAGCTTATCTAGGAGAAGGAGAACTCTGATATCAAGCCTTTACTGCCTTGTGGCTATACCTACTCCTGGGGAAGGCTTCAGGGTAAACCTCAAGGAAAAATGCAGAGCTGGATTCTCTAAGGCAGTGCTACATTGAGTTCAGTTCTTACTGGCAACTCCTGCAATGCTGCTGGTGCCAAACCGTATCGGTCACTGCAGTTCCATTGGATTCATCAGCTGCTTGGAGAGGGTAAGCCTGGTGCATGGGCAACAGCTTGCTCTCCATATCATACCGCCCTGGCTTGCATCTACATAGACAGCTAGGACACAACGTCCATGGATCACCCCAACCATTTAAGGCCTCATATACCATACACAACCTGGAGATTCACTTTCTTGCACACACACAGGAAAAGAAAGAAATACAACAGAATCCACGAAAAACCACACGTAACAAAGAATAACAAACTCCCAGTGTGCAAAAGAGAACAAATCGTGCGAATAATCAAACCAATAAACAAGTAACACATGGGACATGAGCTGCAGAGTCCCTGAAAGTGAGTCTACAGGCTACGGAGACAGTTCAGTGCTGAGGAAAGTGAAACCAGTCTGGGAGCCCAATGACTGCAGGGCAGCAAATAAATATGGCACAGACAGAGGCCCTTTGGCCCAACTCATCCGTGTTGACCACGGTGCTCAGCAAGTTAGTCCCACGTTTATTCCATAAACCTTCCCCTATAAGTGTAGGTCTATATGCCTTGTCATTACCATTGTGCTGCACAATAAGACGTGGGCGATCACGATCTTTCACCATGATTGTTCCTGGCAGATATTTCTGCAGAAGTGGTTTGCCATTGCCGCCTCCTGGGCCGTGTCTTTACAAGATGGGTGACCCCAGACATTCTCAATACTCCTCAGAGATTTCTGTCAGTGGTCGCATAACCAGGGCTTGTGATCTGCATCGGCTGCTCATAAGACCATCCACTACCTGCTCCCATAGCTTCAGGTGACCTGATTTGGGAGGGGCACTAAGCAGGTGCTACACCTTGCCCATTGGTGACCTACAGGCTAGCAGAGGGAAGGAACTCCTTACACCTCCTTTTGGTAGAGACCTCATCTCCACCCTACCACCTTATCCCTCATAAGTGTTATAATTGTATCCACCTCTACCACTTCGTCTGGCAGCTCAATCTATTGACACAACACCTTCTGTGTGAAGCTGCCTGTCAGATCTCTTTTAAATATTTTCCTCTTGCACACTGGGTCTATGCTCCCTAGTTTTTAGTTCCTCTTCCTTCCGAAAAAAGTACTGTGTGCGTTAATCCTATCTATATCCCCTCTGATATTGTACACTTTTATAAGATCACCCCTCGGTCTCCCTCAGACCAAGGAATAAGGCTGAGGCTTTATGAGGTATTGGTCAGACTGCACTTGAAGTATTGTGAGCAGTTTGGGCCCCGTCTCTCAGAAAAGTTGTGCTGGCATTTGAGAGGGTCTTGAGGAGGTTCACGAGAATGATTTCAGGAATGAAAATGTTAATGTATGAGGTGTGTTTAATGGCTCTGGGCCTGTACTCACTGAAATTTAGAAGAATGAGGAGGGATCTCATTTAAACCTACCAAACATGGATGTGGAGAGGATGTTTCCTATAGTGGGGGAATCTCAAACCAGAAGCACAACCTTGGAATAGAGGGATTACCATTTAGAACAGAGATGAGGAGCAATTACTTTAACCAGTCTGAATGGCCTAATTGTGCTCCTACTGTATGTCATAGTCTTCACGGGAAGGACGTACAAACTCCTTACAGATGGCACCGGAACAGAATTCCGAATTCTGGACCACCCCCAGCTGTTATAGCATTGTGCAAACCTCTACGCTACCATGGCACCCGTTTATTATCACTGGCTTATCGGGTGTGAAATTTGTTTTTTTGTGGCAGCAGTTCAGTGCGGGGATAAAATTACACTCAATTATGAAAGTGCGAAAAGGTTATTCCATTGCTGTCTGTAAGGAGTTCGTACACTCACCCTGTGAATCTTGTGTGTTTCCTTCGGATGCCTCAGTTTCCTCTCTTAGTCCAAAGACGTACACGTACGGGTTGATTGGTCACGTGGGTGTAATTGGCACGATGGGCCTGTTACTATCCAGCACCCCCTCTGCTAAAAACAAGGGCAGCAGGAGATTTCCTGCTCCCTGCGAGTTTCTCTCCACCTTGCTTTGGAAATACATCATTGTTCCTTCCTTGTCAGCATGCTTGGAACTGCTAATCCAACACCTCTAGATGGACTGCAGTGGCTCACCCCCACTTTCTCAAGGCAGATGGGGGATTGGGTAAGATAGGCTGCCTTTATCAGTGATGACCAGCTCCCAGACAACACAAGACAAAATATTATGTTGCTGAGGCCTAATTTGGAGTTTTGTGAGCAGTTCTAGCCACCTACGGTACTGTGCAAAATTCTTGGGCACGTATATATAGCTAGGTACCTAAGAACTTTGCACAGTACTGTATTTATCAATGTGGAGTGGATGTCTAGTGGGAGCAAAGGATGTTGGGAGTGATGAGGGTGGGGTGCTGTGGGAGGGGTGTGGGGCAGGGGGCAGAGAAGGAGTGCCAGGGGCAGGGGTGGCACGGGTGCAAACACACCCAACCCTGAGACACCAGGCAAGGTCATCTGATTCCAAACGATTGGTTTATTGATCATTACAAAATGTCTCGCTGGTGCTTCCCGCTCCCTCCCCTCTCCCTTCCCCTTTTCCCAACCATGATTCCCCTCTCCCTGCCCCCTTCTCACTCTCAGTCCACAATAGTCACCCATTTCAGAATCAGGTTTATCATCACTCACATACTGTATGTCACGAAATCTCTTCTTTTCAGCAGCAGTACAGTGCAATACATAAAATTACCACAGTACTGTGCAAAAGTCACTATATACACACTATATATATGTGCCTAAGACTTTTGCACAGTATAGTACCTACAGGAAAGATATCATAAACCTTGAAAGATTGCAGAGAAAATTTACAAGGATGGTGCCAGGACTTGACCTGAGTTATCGGGGAAGGTTGAGTAGGTTAGAAATTTATTCCTTACAGCATAGAAGAATGAAGGGAGATTTGATAGAGGTAAAAATTAGGGGTGAAACTAGAACTAAAGGTCACGGGTTAAGGTTGCAAGGTGAAATGTTCAATGGAAACCTGAGGGGGAACTCCTTCACTCAGAGTGTGCAGCAAGCTGCTAGCAGAAGTGGTGGATTCGGGTTCGATTGCAACATTTGAGAGAAATATAGATAAGAACGTGGATGAGAGGAGTATGGAGGGAGATGGTCTTGGTGAGGGTCGAAGTGACTAGGCAATTTACATTTCGCCATGGACTAGATGGGCCAAAGGGCCTGTTTCTGTGCTGAAGTGCTCTATTGATCAATGATTCCACATTTTCTGCACACGCACCATAATATTTGTTCAATCCTCGTTTAAATTTGAACGGTAGCATGATGTTCAAAGGGAGAGAGCATTTTGTAGTTAAGGAGGTTGATGAAAAGACTTTGAATGTCAGTGTGACAGGCGATCAATATAGATTTGGCATTATTGATTACCTTTTGGATTGGAGTGCCATTGATGAGACAAGTCGACAGCAGGAATGTGTCAAAATGCTCGCTACTGAGATAAAATGGGAAATTATAGTGTCAGTTTTGCACTAAATGCAGTGAATCTCTCTAAATTCTACAGAGTTAGAACATTCTTTAGCCAGTGGCTGCTGAATCAGGTGGCTGTGGAGGCCAAGTCATTGGGTATATTTAAAGCGGAGGTTGATAGGTTCTTGATTAGTCAGGGCATCAAAGGTTGTGGGGGAAAGGCAGAAGAATGGGGTTGCTCGGTGGGCCAGATGGCCTAATTCTGCTCCTATGTCTTATGGTCATAAACCGTTGATTTTCATTGGTATTTACAGCTAATTCTTATTCACAGAAGGAATGAGGATAGATGTAAACATTGCTAAGGCCACTTGAGATTCATGAACTTATACTGACCTCACAGATAACCAAGCGTGTCCATGCCAGCCATCAAACAATCTATACCAAATGTTCAAAGAAATAATAATAATAAGTAAATAAGGATAAATATCAAGAACCTGAGATGAAGAGTCCTTGAAAGTGAGTCCATTGGTTGTGGGAACATTTCAGTGATGGGGCAAGTGAAATTGAGTGAAGTTATTCCGTTTGGTTCAGGAGCCTATTGGTTGAGAGGTTATAACTGTTTCTAAACCTGGTGGTGTGGGTGCTGAGGGTCTTATACCTTCCTAATAGCAGCAGAAAGAAGAGAACATGTCCTAGGTGGTGGGAGCCCTGGATGATGGATGCTGCTTTCCTCCGATAACAATTCATGTCGATGTGCTCAGCGTTGGAGAGGGCTTTACCTGTGATGGTCTGGGCTGTATCTACAAACGTACTATCCCTTCTACTGGCACTTGGTCCTTAGATTTTAACACCTTGCCAATTTCAAGCGTTTGTGACACTAGGTTCATTCTTCTGCTATTAAAGCTGTATATTTTTTTTAAATCCAAGAAAAATCTCACTGAAATGCAATTTGAGTTTTATTTCTTCCTTGGGGATACTACGTGGAACGGGTTTTCTGGCCAAACGAGTCGTGCCGCCCAGCAACCCCGCTTGTTGTTGTTGCTGCTCCCTTCCACACCTTGTGGCACATCGGGTGCAACCTTGCCGTTTCTTTAGCATTTGTCTGGTTTTTATGAGACCGAGTTGCTAGCTCAACGCTTAAACCAGCATGGATGCAAAGCATGCAGGAAGCCCCTGGATTCAAACCTGGGACCATTCCCCTCAAAGTCTGGTGCAGATGCCACTACACCACCAGCCTGCTGTTTAATCCTAGCCTAGTCACAAGGCCATTGACAATGACCAATTCACCTATTAACCGCTACGTCTTTGGACTGTGGGAAGAAACCCGAGCACCCAGAGGAACCCAACGCATTGACGGACGTCTGAAATGAACTCCAAACTCTGATGCCCTCAGCTGTAATAGGGTCATGCTAGGCACAGTGCTACTGTGACTCATTAGAACGTAGAACATAAAACACTCCAGCACACTACAGACCCTTTGGTGCACAGTGTTGTGCCGACCATACAACCTACTCTAAGATCAATCTACTCCTTCTCTCCTAGCATCGTCATGGGAACAGGTTGGGTGAGGTATAGGTACAATGGAAAATTAATGGTTCAATTTAATATCAGAGAATGTATACAGTATACAACTTGAAATTCTTACTCTTCCCAGACATTCACAACAACAGAAAAAAAAATGAATGACAGAAACATCGGAGCCCTAAAGCCTACCCTCCCTCAATGTTTTGGGCCGAGTCTCTTCATTAGCACTGGAAAGGGAGGGGGAAGAAGCCAGAATAAGAATATGGTGGGAGGGGAAGGAGTAGAAGCTGGGAGGAGATCGGTGACACCAGGTGAGGAGGATGGTGGGTGGGTGGAGCAGATGGGATGAAATAAGAAGCTGAGAGGTGATACATGGAAAAGGTTCTGAAGATGAAAGAATCTAAGTGGAGAGGAACATGGAGCATGGGAGGAGAAAGGGAAGGAGGAGGGGAAGCAATGGGAAATGTTGGTCCAGTGGGGAGAAGAGAAGGAGGTAAGAGGGGTACCAGAATAAGGAATGGATAAAGAAAGAAGGGGGATGGAGAGAAATTACTAAAAGATAAATTAATCGATGTTCATGGCATCGGGTTTGAGGCTACCCAGATGGAATATGAGGTGTTGCTCTGTCACCCTGCATAGATGCTGCCTGACTTGCTGACTCCCTCCAGTATTTTGTGTCTTTGCTATACAAAATAAGACTTCTGAGCAAAAAGACACAGTCAGGGACAAATCCATGGGAGTCCAAGCTGTGGTTTCTAGTGTTCTGTTGCTGAGGTATGGTTAGGTTGTACAGGTTGGTTCAAGAACTGAATGGTTGCTGGATAGTAGCTGTTCTTCAATCTGGTAGTGTTGGACTATAGGCCTCTGTACCTCCTGACTGGCAGTGGCATTTGTGATCTGTGGCGTACCCCTAGCACAATGGAGAGCTGGATTTGCAGTCAGTGTGGCTTTTTCTTTATACCGTGGCTTGGAGGCAGTCCAGAGAAGATACACTAGGCTGAGTCTTGGGATGAGGGAGTTGATGTATGAAAAGAAAATATGCAGGTGGGCCTATACTGATTGGAGTTTGCAAGACTAACAATCTCACTGAAACCTAGAAGATTCTAATGCAGGGATTCCCAACCTGGGGTCCCCGGACCCCGTGGTTAATGGTAGGGGACCATGGGAACCCCTGTTGTAAAGAGGATTGACAGGATGGATGTTTTTTGAAATTGGTTTATAATTGTCACATGTACCATAACACTGTAAAAAGGCTTTCATTTGTGTGCCACCCATTCATTTCTGGCCAGCCCATTATGGGAAGGATCTGTAACGTCGAGAGTGTGCAGAGGAGATTTATCAAGATACTCTCTAGATTTGAGAGGATGTCTTATGAGGAAAAGTTGAGTGAGCTGGGGCTTTCCTCTTTGGGGAGAAGGAGGATGAGAGTTGACTTGATGGAAGTGCACGTGATAACAAAGAGCATACGGTAGTGTGCAAATGTCTTAGGCACATATATATATATATATATATATCTATATAGCCAGGGTGTGTAAGACCTTTGCACAGTACTGTACTTGTCAACCTGGAGAGGAGAGCGAGTTTGTAGATCTGGAGGAACAAAGGATGTTGGAAATTGTCAGGCTGGAGCACCATGGGAGCAGTGTAGGACAGGTGGCAGAGAAGCAGGGCTACGAGCAGGATTGGTGCAGATGTAGACACATAAGTCCTGAGACACCAGGCAAGGTCATTTGATTACAAAAAATTGGTTTATTGATCATTACAGAATGTCCCTCTGGTGCTTCCTACTCCCCTCACCTTTTCCCAACCATGCTCCCTTCCTTCTCCCTCTCCATGCTCCCTTCCCACTCTCAGTCCACAATAGAGACCCATATCAGAATCAGCTTTATCATTACTCACATATGTCATTAAATCTGGGTTTTTTTGCAGCAGCAGTACAGTGCAATACATAAAATTATTACAGTTCTGTGCAAAACGGTAGGCACCCTGGCTATATTTATGTGCCTCAGATTTTTGCACATTGCTTAGATTGGGTGAAGAGCCAGAGAACTTTTCCCAGATTGAAAATAACTAATATGAGGGGACATAATTTTAAGGTGATTGGAGGGAAGTATGGGGGGGGGGGGGATGTCAGAGGTACGTTTTTACACAAGAGGGTGGTGGGTGCATGGAATGTGCTGCTAGGGGTGGTGATAGATAGATAGATAGATACTTTATTCATCCCCATGGGGAAATTCAACTTTTTTTTCCAATGTCCCATACACTTGTTGTAGCAAAACTAATTACATACAATACTTAACTCAGTAAAAAATATGATATGCATCTAAATCACTATCTCAAAAAGCATTAATAATAGCTTTTAAAAAGTTCTTAAGTCCTGGCGGTAGAATTGTAAAGCCTAATGGCATTGGGGAGTATTGACCTCTTCATCCTGTCTGAGGAGCATTGCATCGATAGTAACCTGTCGCTGAAACTGCTTCTCTGTCTCTGGATGGTGCTATGTAGAGGATGTTCAGAGTTATCCATAATTGACCGTAGCCTACTCAGCGCCCTTCGCTCAGCTACCGATGTTAAACCCTCCAGTACTTTGCCCACGACAGAGCCCGCCTTCCTTACCAGCTTATTAAGACGTGAGGCGTCCCTCTTCTTAATGCTTCCTCCCCAACACGCCACCACAAAGAAGAGGGCGCTCTCCACAACTGACCTATAGAACATCTTCAGCATCTCACTACAGACATTGAATGACGCCAACCTTCTTAGGAAGTACAGTCGACTCTGTGCCTTCCTGCACAAGGCATCTGTGTTGGCAGTCCAGTCTAGCTTCTCGTCTAACTGTACTCCCAGATACTTGTAGGTCTTAACCTGCTCCACACATTCTCCATTAATGATCACTGGCTCCATATGAGGCCTAGATCTCCTAAAGTCCACCACCATCTCCTTGGTCTTGGTGATATTGAGACGCAGGTAGTTTGAGTTGCACCATATCACAAAGTCCTGTATCAGTTTCCTATACTCCTCCTCCTGTCCATTCCTGACACACCCCACTATGGTCGTGTCATCAGCGAACTTCTGCACATGGCAGGACTCCGAGTTATATTGGAAGTCTGATGTGTACAGGGTGAACAGGACCGGATAGGGGCACATCCATTAGGGGCATTTAAGAAACTCTTAGATAGGCACATAGATGATAGCAAATTGGAGGGCTGTGTGGGAGGGAAGGGTTAGATTGATCTTAGAGTAGGTTAAAAGGTCGGCACAACATCATGGGTCAAAGGGCCTGTAAGTTACAAGGGGCGACAGCAGAGAACCCAAGTGCAGGACACAGGCACTTCGACTCAGTTGGAGAGGCTGGCGTAGACTTGAACGTAGAGCAGAAAACCAGGGGGATCTTGACAAGGAGACGGGATTCACAGGGATTCTCTAGAACTAGGGCAGAACTTAGAATTGCCCATTCCAATCGGAGTAGGGAACGAAGTATCACACAAGGATTGACCAACGAACTGGCAACCTGTGATAGGGTCGTCCTCATTTTTATTTCCCATTCTCTGATTGAAAGCCAGATGTACAGTAATTGGGTAACTAGCAGCAATTAACTGAAATTGGGGCATGATCAGGGAGAAAGGAATGTTAAAGGGGAACGGCTGACCAGAACCATGACACTGTGCTTTGTACTGTGCTGTAATGTTCCACGATCTATTTTCAAAACAACCTGATGTTATAATATTATGAGAGTCTTTCTTCCTAGGGGAGAGTTGTTTTTATATCAGAGGGCATAGATATTAGCTGATGAGAGAACATTTAAAGGAGATACAGGATACAAGTTTTACGAGTGTGTTGGGTGCCAAGGGAAGTGGTGGAAGCTGATGCAATATTAATGTTTAAAGCATTTAGCCAGGCACTTGAATAGGTAGGAAATAGAGGGATACAGACTATATACTGGAAGATGTATAGTTTAAATTGGGATTGTGTTTGGTATAAATATTGTGGATGAATGGGCCTGTCCTATCTTTTATGTTAACTTGCCAATACACTTTATTGACTTTAGTCAACGAATGTGCCTTTTTAAGGTAATGTGGCCATTGAGTAATAGCTTGTTTTCATTGGATTGGGAGGATCTCTATCGTCCTTGGAGAACCTCAACCCTTTTTGACTGTGTATTTGTCTTTTCCTTTATTGTGACCTGTCATATGTCATCTGCTGGCCCTCAGTCCCCGTCAGCGATGAGGAGGAGAATGCCACGCTATTCGAACACGTCTCCAAGACGTCAGACGACCCATTCGACACACCCTCGGGGTCCGTACAGCTTCTGTCCATCAAGCCGCTGACCGCACACCCTGGTTACCCCCAGTCTGGCTCGGAGAAGAGTCCAGAGATGGCAGCTGTCAACGGGGAGGTAAGTCCAGTAATCTCTCTTCACTTCAGGTAAAGAGTCACAGTCCCACCAAGGGAGATGTCTGTCATCAAAACTTGTGGCTTGTAGGGAGGGCATACACTCTTCAAAGCCTCTGTCATGGCCAATTAACTGGATTCTGAAAACTCATACTCATTTCTCAATCCCACATCATTTACAGTTGTGCATGCCTGTCACTACACTGTCCTGAAGATTGAACAGAGAAATGCCATTCTTATACAGAATTGACCAGCAGTTACAAATACTGACCATTTGGTAAACTGTCTATGTTCAAATTCCTTACTTGCATGATGAGTTGTCATTCACAATAGTGTTAAAAGTCAATAGAAACTGCAAGCTAACAATCAATGTTACTTTGAAGATAGTAAAGTTGGTGTGTGTGTCTTGCATCTTTCTGTTACATCCTCATTTTGACTTCATACTCTGAATGCCTCTGGTCCCCTGCTCTGCCAAGGAAAGCTATGCTCTTCAGAGACCTTTCTTCAAAGGCTGGGTCAACAACACATTATATGTATACTATACTTGCCTGGACATGATCTTAACCCTCTTACCTAATTACTTGGGCCTTAGCTTCCAGTGAAGCATAGGCCATCGATGACCTCTGTCTCCATTGTCCTCTGAAGTCTATGGTATAGTTGGAGTTCATCAAGGTTTCTGTAATGGAGTGACTACAACTGAATGTAATAATCCAGTTGTGACATAACCAGTGCTTTATAAAGCTACAACACAACATCCTGACCCTTGAATTCAAAGTACTAGCCTTTTATGTGGCACCTTAACAGGTGCCTTCTGGAAATCCAAATACACTACATATCTACTAGGTCCACTTTATTCACGCTCTAACAAATTTATCAAACCCAATTTTAAAAAGCTATGAACGAGCCAACAGATGGACAAGCCAATAAAAAAGCAGTTGCTGAGGGATGTTGCAAGGATCTATTTTACTTCTGTACTGCCTACCTATATGCTCAGAATCAGAATCAGGTTTAATATCTTTGGCATACATCGTGAAATTTGTTGTTCTGTGGCAGCAGTACATTGCAATACATAATAATAAAAAACTAAAAAGAACAGTGAGAAATATATTTTAAAATTATATTAAATTATGTAGTGTAAAAAGAGAGCAAGTTAATTAATTAGATTGTGAAGTAGTATACATTGTCCATTCAGAAATCTGATGGCAGGGTGGAAGAAACTGTTTTGAAGCATTGAATGTCTGTCTTCAGACTCCTGCACCTCCTCCCTGATGATAGCAATGAGAAGCGGGTACGTTCTGAGTGATGGCAGTCCTTAATGATGGATGCTGCCTTTATGAGGCATCGTGATTTGAAGGTGCCCTCGATCCTGAGGATGC
This sequence comes from Hemitrygon akajei, assembly GCF_048418815.1. Classification (NCBI taxonomy): domain Eukaryota; kingdom Metazoa; phylum Chordata; class Chondrichthyes; order Myliobatiformes; family Dasyatidae; genus Hemitrygon; species Hemitrygon akajei. The sequence goes on from NC_133129.1 coordinate 181,510,263, forward strand.
TAGTGCTCATAATGGAGCTGGCTGAGTTTACAACTTTCTGTAGCTTTTTCCAATTCTGAGCAGTCACCCTTCCTTACCAGATGGTGATGTAACCAGTTAGAACGCTCTCCATGATGCATCTACAGAAATTTGCAAGTGTCTTTGGTGACATACCTGGTCTCCTTAAACTCCTAATGAAATATAGTTACTGTCATGCCTTCTTGTAATTGCACCAGTAAATTGGGCCCAGGATAGATCTTCAGAGATCTTAACACCCAAAAACTTGAAACTGCTCACCTTTTCCACTGCCTGAAATGCAGTCACTGATGTTAGATAGAAAGTCATTAGACCTTAATAATTGTCAGTAACAATCCCACAAATGGCCAACAACTGCTGAGTTCCTCCAACCCAACTCCTGGAAGGTGATTGATTTTGATTGTAAAAGATTATTTGGAACTTCCTGAAGAGACTTCTCAAAAAGCACGTTGGGTTCAAAGAGCACCATGGTAACGTAATGGTTAGCAGGACGCTATTACAGCTCAGGGCGTTGGAGTTTGGAGTTCTGGAGTTCAATTCCGACATCCCCTGTAAGGAAGTTTGTACGTCATTCCATGAGTACGTGGGTTTCCTTCAGGTGCTCCAGTTTCCCCCCACAGTCCAAAGACGTACCGATTGGTAGGTTAATTGGTTATTGTAAGTTGTCCTGTGATTATGCTGGAGTTGAATCTGTGGGTTGCTGGGTGGTGCTGTTCATTGGGCTGCACAGTTCTGTTCCGCTCTGTATCCCTAAATAACTAAATAATTAAAACCGTGGAATAGAAACAGGTAAAATCATAAACACTTCAATTGGACAAGAAGCCTTATGAACAAGAAGCTCATTAAACAGCTTTCTTTACTTTCCCCATCTCTCCCCTTCTCAGTGCATGTGTTTTCTTTTTATTGTGCGTCTCCTTTCACTGATTTTTTTTTATCCTGTCTCATAGTCTTCATTTCTGTTATTCCCTTTATGAGATACGGTGTGTGTCCACCTGGATCTCTCTTCTTCTAGTTCCCTCTTTCTGCTCTATTACCTTCCTATCTATTATTCAACATTCAGTGTCCATTGTCAGATCAAATCACTGAGCAGTTCACAACTTTCGCCACGCTTCTGGCACCAACATAGCATGCCCACAACTTACTACCCCTAACCGCAATGATACCGTGCAGCCCCTTATTTTTATAAATAATTAAAATTTACTTTGATTTTTATGTCTTGCACTGGTCTGCTGCCGAAAAACAACAAACTTCATGACATACACCAGCGATAATAAACCTGACTGGTTCTGAAATTCTCTCTTCCTTTCTGTCCTCGCTAGGTGAGCAAAGCGCTAAAGCAGAAATCGGACATTGAGCACTATCGGAACAAGCTCCGCCTGAAGGCGAAGAGGAAAGGCTATTACGACTTCCCCGAGGTGGAGAATGGTCAGCCCAGCCTGGAGCAGCAGAGGAAAGTCTACGAGAAGGGACAGATGGAAGTTAGTCGCGCCTTGGAGACCGAGATACGGGCATCCTCAACGTACTCGGAAGCCAGAAACAGGTGAGGACAGTGGAAGATGAAGAATCCGGGACCAGGGTGGGGAAATTTAATAACCTCAGAATCAGAATCAGGTTTAATATCTCTGGTATACTGAATGTTGTGAAATTTGTTGTTACATATTGTAATACATAATAATAACTATAAATTACTATAAAAGGTATATATAAATTTTCATATATTCATATATATGAATAAATTAATTTTAAAATTAAAATAAATAGTGCAAAAAGAGAGGGGGGAAATCTAATATCATATTCATGGGTTTATCGTCCATTCAGAAATCAGATGGCAGAAAGACAGACGTTGTTCCTGAAATGTCGAGGCTTCCTGATGATAGCAATGAGAAGAGGGCATGTACTGAGTGATGGGGGTCCTTAGTGATGTTGCCTTTTTGAGGAATCACCTTTTGAAAATATCCTGGTGCCCATAATGGAGCTGGCAGAGTTTATAACTTTCTGCAGCATTTTCTGTTCCCGTTGCAGTGGCCCCTCCATACCAGATGGTGATGCAATCAGTTAAAGTGCTCTGCACGTAGAAATTGAGAGTCTATGGTGACACACTGATTCTCCTCAAGCTCCTAATGAAATATAGCTGCTGTTGAGTAATTGCATCAAAATGTTGGGCCCAGGATAGATCCTCAGAGGTGTTGACACCCAGGAACTTGCAAATGCTCACATTTTCCACTGCTGATCCCTCAATGAGGACTGGTGTGTGTTCCCTCGACTTCCCCTTCCTGAAGTTCAAAATGAATTCCTTGACTTTACTGACATTGAGTGCAACACTGTTGCTGTAAAATCACTCTACCAGCTGATCTGTCTCACTCCTATACGCCTCCTCGTCACCATCTGAAATTCTACCAACAGTATTTGTGTCATTGGCAAATTTATAGAAGGTGTTTGAGCTGTGCCAAGACACACCTTGAGTTATTTTGAACTTAACTGCTGTTCAGAGAAGAGCCAAAAGAGTGGAGGTGGTGGAATCTAGAGCAGCAGACAAATGCTGGAGGACCTCAGCAGATTGGTGGAATCCAGTTCCATTAGTTTAGTGTATATAAATCAAAGTCGAGCTTATTGTTATATGTAGAAGTATATATATGCACAGGTACAACAAAGACTTACTTGCAGCCAACTAACTGGCACATAGGATCGGAGAGGCAAGGTTCACAAGAGCAATATAAACATAAATTATACAAGAAAGAGCACAATTAGAACAGAAAAATACAAAGTCCATGGTAGTGCAAAGCAGTCATGGTGTTGTATTAGCAATTAGAGTTGTGCAGGTTCGATTAAGAACCGAATGTTTGAAGGAAAGGACACTACTGTACAAAGGCCTGGGGCACATATATATAGCCAGGATGCCTAAGACTTTTGCACAGTACTGTAGTAATTTACCGCTGCCACAAAAAAAATCATGACATATATGAGTGATGATAAACCCGATTCTGATATGGGTCTCTATTGTGGACTGAGAATGGGAAGGGGGCAGGGAGAGGGGAATCATGGTTGGGAAAAGGGGAGGGAGAGGAGAGGGAGTGGGAAGCTCCAGAGAGACATTCTATAATGATCAATAAACCAATTGTTTGGAATCAAGTGACTTTGTCTGGTGTCTCAGGACTGGATGTGTCTGCACCTGCACCACCCCCCTCCCACGCCTGGCACTCCTTCTCTGCTACCTGTCCCACACCCGTCCTGCAGCGCTCCATCATCACCAATCCCAACATCCTTTGCCCATGCCAAATTTACAAACTTGCTTGCTGCTCCACATTGACAAATACAGTACTGTGCTACAGTCTTAGGCACCATGTGTGTTAGGTAGTGTTTCTTGTACTGAAGTTCTGGAGCTGTACTTGGCACTTTCCTCCAGCCCAAGCAACAACCTTCCAAACCTCTCTGTTTCCCCTTGCTTTGCCAATTATTCAACTAAGATCTTCATTGTTGATACATGGCTATTGTACAGAGAGGGACCTGGAGATCCACTGTGTCGGCACTAAAGATGGCTAGGACTGTGAAAGAGTTTCTGCTGAGTGAATATTTATTTATGCATTTATTTATCTAGTATTTAGAGATACTGAACAGTAACAAGCATTTCTGGCCCAAAGAAATCACAATGATCAGCTACACCCATGTAACCTGTTAACCTACTGACCTGTATGTGTTTGGAATGTGGGAGGAAGCCCATGCAGTCACGGGGCGAATGGACAAACTCCTTGCAGACAGCAGCGGGAAACTTCTACCTTACACTGCTGCCTAACTTAAGAAATATGGTCTAAATTAAGAAATAGAGCCACCAAACTCATGATCTCTGGATTGCTCTTTGACCCAAGTGCTTGGGTCATAGAGTCATAGAAAAGTACAGCACTGAAACAGGCCTTTCTGCCCATCTAGTCCATGCTGAGCCATTTAATCTGCCTACTTCCATCTATCTACACCGGGACCATACCCCTCCATACCCCTACCATCCATGTACCTATCCAAACTTCATTTAAACATTTAAATTGAGCTTGCGTGCACAACATGTGCTGGCAGCTTGTTCCACACTCACACCAACCTCTGAGTGAAGAAGTTTCTTGTCATGTTCCCCTTAAACTTTTCACCTTTGACCTCTCGTTGTAGACCCACCCATCCTCAGTGGAAAAGACTGCTTGTATTTACCTTATCTGTATTCCTCATTTTGTATATCTTTATCAAATCTTCCAATCTTCTACATTCTAAAAGATAAAATCCTAACCTACTCAATCTTTCCATGTAACTCAGGTCCTCCAGACCTGGCAACATCCTTGTAAATTTTCTCTGTACTCTTTCAACCTTATTTACATCTTTCCTGTAGGTAGGTGACCAAAACTGACACAATACTCCAAATTAGGCCTCACCAACGCCCCAAATTAGGCCTCACCAACGCCTTGTACAACTTCAACATAGCAACCCACCTCCTGTACTCAGTACTTTGATTTATGAAAGGCAGTCAGCCAAAAGCTTTCTGTATGACTCTTATCAACCTGCGATACCGTTTTCGATGATATATGAACCTGTATTCCCAGATCCCTTTGTTCTACCGCACTCCTCAGTGCCCTGCCATTCACTGTGTAAGACCTACCCTGGTTGGTCCTCCTGAAGTGCAACACTTCCCACTTGTCAAGCCAAAGAGAGAGGCAAAGAGCATCTCAGTGTTTAGACATTGCCCTCGTCCAGATCCCCAATGAGCACGTGACTCACAACGTGTTTTGTTGAAGTTCCCAGAATCAGAGTCAGGTTTAGTATCACTGACATACTACTGTACATTGTGAAGTTTGTTGCTTCATGGCAGCAATACAGTTCATAAGTTATGTTACAAAACTAAGTAAATGGTGCAACAGACAGATAGTAAAGTAGTATTCATGGGTTCAAAGACCATTCAGAAATAAGATGGTGTAGGGTAAGAATCACAAAGTGTGAAGTTTCTGTTTCTCCTCTCTGATGAGAAGAAGGCATATCCTAGATGGTGAGGCACCTTAATGATGGATGCCGGCATCTTGAGGCACTAACTTTTGAAGATGTCCTCGATGTTGGACAAGGTATGGCCAGACGGAGCTGGCTGAGTCTACAACCCTCTGCAGCCTCTTTCCATCCTGTGCACAAGAGCCTCCCTACCAGGCCGTGACGCAACCAGTCAGAAGGCTCTTCACCGTACCTCTATAGAAATTTGGTAGAGTCTTTGGTGACACACCATATCCCCTCAAACTCCTTATGAAGTATATTCGCTAGCATGCAGAAACCAGTTGCAAGGTGATTCTTCATTCCAGATAACAACATTCCCCCTGTGTTTATTCTGCTCTGATTTTAACTTTGTTAAAAGGCATTTGGAAAGGTACATGGATAAGAAAGTTGAAGAGGGATATGTGCCAAATGGACCAACTTGGATGGTGGCTTGTTTGGCATAGACCAGTTGGGTGGAAGAGCCTGTTTCCTTGCTGTATGACACTGTGACTCTAATTCTTCTTTATTTTTTTTTTGGAATGATTGGGGAACCTGTGCAGGCAATCCCAGGTGAAGAACACAGTGTACAGGAGTAGGCAGTCTCTGAACAGCCCGAGTCCGGGAGGGACTGAGATGGACTTGCTAGTCACCAGGGAGAAGTCACGCCGAGGGATTCGCAACAACGGATATGATGTAAGTCAATCTAGATGAATTCTTTTTGCACCAACTTATGTGCCACATACTCTAGCCTCCCAATGGAAGCACCTCGCTGGTTAGATTGAGTTTTTAAAAAGGCATTTAGCATGCTTGCTCTCCCTAGTTGGGGCATTGAATATAAGAGTCAGGAAGTCATGTTAGGCCTTTATAGAACTTGAGTTAGGCTGCACTAGCATTATTGTGTGCAGTTCTGGCTGCCCCATTGCAGAAAGCAACCATGGGCTAGTGAGGCCTGAACTAGGAGGCTTATACAGGTTAATACCTACCTAAGGAGTTGATATTGGAGGGAGGGTATAAGATTTTTGAATCATTGGGCTCTCTTCCAGGGAAAGTGGGACCTGTACAGAAGGGATGGTTTGCACCTGAACAGGAGGGGGACTAATATCCTACAGGGAAGGTTTGTTAATGCTGCATGGCGGTGTTTAAACTGGAGTTGCAGGGGGATGAGAAGCAGAGTGCCAGAACAGTTAGTGGAGAGGAATCAAAAGGTTGGGCTTGGTGAGCCTGGTGTCCTGAGCTGCCTATCTTTCAATGCAGGAAGTATCATAGAAAAGGTGGATGATCGTGCTGAAGATGAGGTAGCTGGTTTACGAGCAGAGATACTGCGTACTGAAAATAGGCTGTTGATAGGGCAAAATTGCAGTCATCAGGATGAGTTGCAATTTAAAAGGCGGACAAAATCGAAAAGGGTGAATACAGAACTGAAGGTGTTATATGTGAATGTGCTCAGTATACGGAAAAAGGTTGATGAACGTGCAGCACAGTTGCAGATTGGCAGGTTCGATGTTGTAGGTGTTACTCAATCATGGCTGAAAGAAGATTGTAGTGGAGAGCTTAATGTCCAAGGATACACATTGTATTGAAAGGACAGGCAGAAAAGCAGAGGGGTTGGCATTGCTCTGTTGGTAAAAAATGAAATCAAATCATTAGAAAGAAGTGACATATGATCAGAAGGTGTTGAATCATTGTGGATAGAGCTAAGGACCTGGAAGGGTAAAAAGACCCTGATGGGAGTTGTATACAGACCCCCAAATAGTAGTAAGGATGTGGCCTACAAATTACGATGTGATACAGATGTGATGCATGCCAAAAGGATAATGTTACAATAGTCATGGATTTGGAGGTAGATTGGAAAACTAAGGTTGGTGCTGGATCCCAAGAGGGGGAATTTCTAGAATGCCAACGAGATGGCTTTTTAGAACAGCTCGTGGTTGAGCTCACTAGGGATCAGCTATTCTGGATTGGGTGGTGTTGTGCAATGAACCAGAATTGATTAGAGACCTTAAGGTAAAAGAACTCTTAGGGGCAAGTGATCATAATATAATCGAATTCACTGTGAAATTTGAGAAGGAGAAGCTAAAGTCAGATGTATCAGTATTAAAATGGAGTAAAGGGAATTTCAGAGGCATGAGAGAGGAGTTGGCCAAGATTGATTGGAAAAGGACACTGGCAGGGATGACAGCAGAAAAGCAATGGCTGGAATTTCTGGAACCAATTCAGAAGGCACAGGATATATACATCCCAAAGAGAAAAAAATATGTTCTTAAGGAAAGATGACTCAACTGTGGCTAACAAGATAAGTCAAAGCCAACATAAAAGCCAAAGCGAGGGCATATAACAGAGCTAAAATTAATGGGACGTTCAAGGATTGGGAAGCTTTTGAAAACCAATAGAAGGCAATGAAAAAAGTCCTTAAGAAGGTAAAGATCAAATATAAAAGTAAGCTAGCCAGTAATATAAAAGAGAGTGCCAAAAGTTTATTCAGATACATTATTCAGATGATAAAGAGAGGCAAGTGCGTATGTAAGAAAATGATGCTGGAGAGGGAGTAATGACAGACAAGGAAATGGCAGACAAACTGAATAACTATTTTGCATCAGTCTTCACTGTGGAAGGTACTAGCAGTATGGTGGAGTTCCAGGTGTCAGCGATCAAGAGGAGTGTTGACTTACTATTACTAGGGAGAAGGTTCTTGGGAAACTGAGAAGTCCAAAGGTAGATAAGTTACTTGGACTAGATGGTGTACACCCCAAGTTCTGAAAGAGATGGCTGAAGAGTCTGTGGAGGCATTAGTAATGATTCTTCAAGAATCACTAGATTCTTGTAACAACAAGCAGTTTAGACAAAGGAGAATCAGTTGATGTTGTGCACTTGGATATTCAGAAGGCCTTTAACAAGGTGCCACACAGGAGACTGTAACAAGCTATGAGCTCCGATATTATAAGAAAGATTCTAGCATGGATTGGCAGGGGTCAAAGAGGGGCAATAAATTAGAGCCTTTTCTGGATGGCTGCCAGTGACTAGTAGTATTCCATAAGAGTCTGTGTTGAGTCCTATTCTTTTTACGGTTATATGTCAATGATTTGGATTGGTGGCTTTTTTGCCAAAGTTTGTAGACGATATGAAGATAGGTTGAAGGGCAGGTATTTTTGAGGAAGTAGAGAGGCTACAGAAGGACTTAGACAGATTAGGAGAATGGGCAAAGAAATGGTAGATGAAATACAGTGTCAGGAAGTGTATGATATTGGTAGAAGAAATTGGTATGATATTGGTATGAAGTTGGTAGAAGAAATGAAAGAGTTGACTATTTTCTAAATGGAGAGAAAATACAAAATCTGAGGCAGAAAATCTGAGTCCTTGTGCAGGGTTCCCGAAAGGTTAATTTTCAGGTTGATTCTGTGGCGAGGAAGGCAAATGCGATGTTAGCATTCATTTCAAGAGGACTAGAATATAAAAGAAAGGATTTCATGTTGTGACTTTATAAATGATTCCAGAATTGAATATGTTGTCATATAAGAATGTCTGATGGCTCTGGGCCTGTATTCACTAGAATTCAGAAGAATGAGGGGTGACCTCATTGAAGCCTATTGACAGAGTGGATGTGTATAGGAGTCTAAGACCCCAGAGGACACAACCTCAGAATAGTGGGCGTCCTTTTCAAGTGGAGGTGAGAGGGATTTCTTTAGCCAGAGAGTGCTGACTCTATGGAATTATTTGTCACAAGTAGCTGTGGAGGCCAAGCCTTTATGTACACTTAAGATAGAGATTCTTGATTGGTCAGGGTATGAGGGGATATAGGGAGAAGGCAGGAGATTGGGGCTGAGAGGGAAGTTGGATCAGCTATGATGAAATGGCAGAGCAGATTTGATGGACAAAATGACCTAATTCTGCTCATATATCTTATGGTCTTGATGACTTTATTTCCAGGAGTATAGGAGAATTTTAAGCGCTTTGATGGAGGTATACAAAATGATGAGGGGTATAGATAGGGTAAACGCAAGCAGGCTTTTCCCACTGAGGTTGGGCAAAACTCGAACTCAAGGTCATAGGTTAAAGGTGAAAGGTTTTTAAGGGAGAGGGGTATCTTCTTCATTCAGAGGGTGATGCGAGTGTCGAATGAGCAGCCAACAGAAGCAGTGGATGAGGGTTCATTTTCAACATTTATGAGAAATTTGAATAAGTACATGGAAGGATGCGGTATGTAGGGCTAAGGTCCAAGTGCAGATCGATGGAACTAGGCAGAATACCAGGTGGGCATGGACTAGATGGGCTGATGGGCCTGTTTCTGTGCTGTAGTGTTCAATGACTCTATGTATTTATAAAACCAATGTAGCGAGGTGACATTTTGATGGATGGTTGTAGGAATGTCTTGTACTGGGTGTAATCAAAGTCCGCAGCAGCGGGTCTTGAACTTCAGGAAGGTGATTGAAGTTTCTGTCATGTTCCCTGAGGGACAATGTATGTGCCAGGCTAATACAATGCACATAAAGTCCATCATCTTATTTGAGATGCACAGTTTGTGTCTGGGTTTGTGCCTGAAAAACCAAATACAGTGTTAGCATTCACTTTGAGAGGACTCAAATATAAGAGCAAGGATGTGATGCTAGGGGTTCATTAGGCAATAGTCAGACTGCACTTGGAGTATTGTAAGCAGTTTTGAGCCCTTTATATAAGAAAAGATATGCTGGCACTGGAGAGGGTCCAGAGGAATGAAGGGGTGAAGATATTCGGAGCATTTGTTGGGCCTGTACTTGCTAGAGTATAGAGGAATTGGGGGGGGGGGGTGGTATCTGATTGAAATCTATCAAATATTGAAAGACCTAGATAGAGTGTTCATGGAGAGGATGTTTCCTATTGTGGGGGAGTCCAAGACCAGAGGACGCAGCCTCGGAATAGAAGGACGTCCATTTTGAACAACAATGAGGAGGAATTTCTTTGGCTGCAGCGTGGTGAATCTCTGGAATTTGTTGCTTCAGACAGCTGTGGAGGTCAAGTCATTGGATATATTTAAAGTGGACCTTAATCAGTTCTTCATTAGTCAGAGTGTCAAAGGTTTTGGGGAGAAGACTGAAGAATGGGGTTGAGAGGGATAATAAATCAGGCATGATGGAATGGCAGAGCAGACTTAATGGGCTGAATGGCCTAATTCTTCTCCTATGTCTTATGATCTTGTAGCCTTATAGTATTAGCTCTATAAGTCTGCCATTGAATGAATCATCACTATCGATCATGCCAGTTGCTGATGGACATTCAATGTCTAACCGGTAGCCAAGGGAAGGCTAAACACTATCCGATGAACATTCCTGTCCTGTTCGACAGAGGGAAATAATTTCCAGTGATGAAGCACCTTACGATATTCCAAACTGATTCGCTAGAGATTGATGATTCCAAATTATGTCAGTTTTTGGTGTGCAGCCAGACAGCACAGCTCGTTTGCACTCAGCAGACATAATGGCATATAAGCAGGCAAGATGGATAGTTCAGTTAAACTGTTATAGGGCCTGTCCGATGATGGAACACTGTTAGAGAGTTGTAAACTATTACAGCATGGAAAATGGTCTTTATGCTCAGCTGATTTAAGGTGCGCTCTATTTCCCCGGATTTGGCACATGTCCCTCTAATCCTCTCCTATCCACATCCTCATCCAAATTTCTTTTAACTGTTGTTATTGTAAACATAGATGCTAGAAATCCAGAGTAGCACAGTCCCAGTAACACGGGACAACATAAATTTTGCTGAGTTTCTCCAGCAGTTTGCGTGTGTTGTCATTGTACCTGTCTCAACCACTCTCTCTCAAAGATTCAAAGTGCATTTATTATCAAAATATGTATCCTATATCCAGCCCTGAAATTCATCTTCCGCACAGTCGTGAAACAAAGAAGAACGGTGGAACCAACCCGTTCAAAGAAAAATATCAAACATCAAACCCACCTTCCCCAAAAAACAGCACGCAAACGCAGCATAAAAAAATGAGTGAAAGCGCAGAATATAAAACACAAAATCAAAAGACATATCTCATTCCAGTTTGCTTCATACACTTACCACCCCCTGTGTGAAGAAGTTGCCCCTCAGGTCCCCCTAATGTCACCAGGTTCGGATATGGTCTAAGTGCGGAGTGAGAGGCACTGAAGCAGGTCGATAGTTCACAGACTTTAATCTGAACAGAGTTGAGGGAGAAGATAACAATAAACGCTAGGCCAAACAGGGCTGTTAGCTAAAACACTCAAATGGAAAATGAAGCCTACACTGTGGCTGAAAGGAACAACTAAATATTAAACGAATACCGCTAGTCTTCAGGGTCAGTTGACTTGACAGTCCAATTTCTCTTTCTCAGGCAAGGCCGAATGCAAGCAGGCAGCGAAGCATTGCTGTGCTGGGTTCAAGTCTAGACAAGCACTGTGACTGAAAGAATGGAGTTAAATACTATCACAATGAAATAATAATTAGCTGACATGTGCTTATTCACAAGCACAATTGCTGTATCTGCTGCGCTGCTGGATTTGTGGTTGTGACACCTTAACTCTCTCCCCCTCACTTTAAACCTGTGCGTCCTAGTTTTGAACTCCTTTCCCCTGGGAAAAAGTCAAAAACTTCCTCCCATGGTAGGGATAGCAAAGCGAGAGGGCATAGGTTTGAGGTGAGAGAAAGGAGTTTTAGAGGGGTTTGAGGGGAGATGATTTTGCACAGAGAGTGGTTGTTATGTAGAACATGCTGCCAGAGGAGGTGGCTTTAGACACACACTTAAATAGGCAAGGCATAGAAAGATATGAACCTAATGCAGGCTAATGAGATGAGTGTAGACAGACCAAAAGGTCAGCATGTACATGATAGGCCAAATAGCCTGTTTCTCTGCTATGTGACTCTAATTTCCAATCACTAGTTTCTATTGCTCACCTGAATTCTAGGGGTAATTTACAGCAGCCAATAAATCTATAAACTTGCGTACTTTTGGGATGTGGGAGGAACTGGAGCACCTGGAGAACACACGTTCACAGATAGAACGTACAAACTCCACACAGAAAGCAACAAAGGTTGGTATTGAACCTATATCTCTGGAATCGTGAAGTAGCCACTCTACTAGCTGTGCCAGCCCTCAAAACGTTGTCCACAGTGGGTGAGACACAAGGCTGCAGATGCTGGAAACTCAAGCAACAATCTGGTGTCATCAAAGACTCTAACAAATTTCTTCTGATGTACCGTGGAGAGTATTCCAACTGGTTGCATTACTGCCTGGTAAGGACGGGCTGCCACCCAGGAAAGTAAAAAGCTGCAGAAGTTTGCAAATTCAGCCAGCTTCATCATGAGCACGTACTTCCCCAGCATTGATAACACCTTTAAAAGGAGGTGCCACCCATCATTATGGACCCTCACCACCCATGACATGCCCTTTTCTCATTGCTACCATCAAGGAGGAGGTACAGGAGTGTGAAGAAACACACTCAACATTTCAGGGACAGCTTCGTCCCCTCTTCGCCACCAGATTTCTGAATGGTCTTTGAACCCATGGACACTACCTCACTATTTGTCTATTGCACCATTTACTTAGTTTTGTAACATAGTATTTTTTCTGTCTTGCTCTGTACTGCTGCCATGAAGAATGAATTTCACGATTGACAGTAGTACGCCTGTGATACTAAATTTGGATTCAGATTCTGGAAAATTAATTCCTTTCCGCCCACCTATTGAATTTTTCCAGCAAAACTGATTGAATATTGAAAGGATTAGATGAAGTGTATGTGGAAAGGATGTATACTCTAGTGGGGTGTCTCAGACCAGAGGGCAGGAATACAAGAAATTTCCCGTAGAACAGAGATGAGGCACAATTTCTTTAGCCAGGGGGTGGTGAATCTGTGGAATTCATTGCCACATATGGCTGTGGATGATAAGTCACTGAGTACATTTGAAGTGGAGATTAATAGATTCTTGATTAGTCCACGTCAAAGGATACGGGGAGAAGGCAGGAGAATGGGATTGAGAGGGATAATTAATCAGCCATGGTGGAATGGCAGAACAGACACAAAAAGGTTTTATGTTTAGATTGTTAAGTACGTGGTCTTGTTGGGGTGCCATAGTAGCATAGTGGTTAGCACAACGCTATTGCAGTTTGGGGCATCGTAATTTGGAGTACAATTCCAGTGTCCTTTTTGTAAGCAAGTTTTTACGTTCCTTCCCACGTGTGCTTGGTTTCTCTGGGTGCTCCAGTTTCCTTTGACAAGTGAAAGAAGTACCGACTGCAAGGTTAATTCATCATGGTAAATTGTCCTGTAATTTGGCTGAGGTTAAATCGATGGATTGCTGAGTGGCATGGCTCAAAGGGCCAGAAGGGCCTATTCTGAGCTGTATCTCTAAATAAGTAGTGTTCTGGCTAATCACCGGTTTGACATTGTTAGAAACCCCAGTTTCAACATGTTCTGGAGCCCTGAAGGCAACAGATCTGTGTATAAGACATTATCCCTTTGAATTCATTGTAATCATGCCATTGACAGAATGGAATCAGTTAAGAGGTAATTACAGATATCAATAGGCTTTCAAAATGCAAAGTGTTCCAGGCTTTTGTTAATCGAATATTGATGGTGGCACTTTGTAATGGAAATCTGTACTGTTGAGGCAAGCAATAATGATTTGAGTTCCAATGTGGCATTCATTGCAAGGTGCATTTACATTTACAGTATAGAGCAATACACAAAAAACTGGAGGAACTCAGTGGGCGAGGCAGCATCTATGGAGGGACAAATCATAAACCGGATATCCAGGCAACGCACACAAAAGACTGCAGGAAATCAGGCAGCATTCATGGAGGAAGATGGACAGTTGACATTTCCATAAAACATAGAAGCAGAATTAGGCCATCTGGATTATCGAGTCTGGTCTGCTCCACCATTCAATCATAGCTGATTTATTTTCCTCCTCAAACCCATTCTCTTGCCGTCTCCCTGGGCCACTGCAAAAAGTTGTGAACTCAGTCATCTCCATCATGGGCACTAGTCTGCACTGCATACGGGACACCTTCAAGGAGCAGTGCCTCAAAATGGTGGCATCCGTCGTTAAGAACACCTGTCAGCCAGGACATTTCCTCCTCTCATTGCTACCATCAGGAAGGAGACACACACTCAATGATTCAGGAATAGCTTCTTCCACTCAGATTTCTGAATGGGCATTGAACCCATGAACACGACCACACTACATTTTTTTTCTTTCATTTTGCACTACCTATTTAATTTAACTTAAATATATATATGTTTACTGTAATTTACAGATTTATTATTATGTATTGCAATGTACTGCTGCTGCAAAACAACAAATTTTACAACATAAGCCAATGATATTAAACCTGATTCTGATAACCTTTAACACCCTTAATAATCTTGAGCCTATCAACTTCAACTTAAATATTACTTGGCCTCCACAGCCATGTACGCTGTGGCAATGATTTCCACATATTCACCACCCTTCAGCAAAAGAAATTCCTCGCCATCTCTATTCAAAAGGAATATATTCTGAGGCTGTGCCGTTAGATTCCTGAATGGTGCATGAAGCTATGAACAGTACTTCATTAAGACAAGAAATCCTGTAGGAGCTGGAAATCTAGAGCAACACAAACAAAACGCTGGAGGAACTTAGCAGGTCAGGCTGCATCTGTGGAAGTGAATATACAGTTCTGATGAAGGATCTCAGCCAAATCATTGACTGTTTATTCATTTTCATAGATGCTGCCTGACCTGCTGCGTTTCTCCAGCATTTTTTGTGTGTTACCTTACTTCATTATTCTAGTTTTATTCCACTATTTATTTATTTTCATAATTCATAATAATTCTATGTCTGCAGAAAATGACCAGAAATTTATGGCAGTGGTAATTTATAGTAATTTTATGTGCAAAGACAGAAATTTACAATACAGTAAATTACTGCTGCTACAGAACAAAACAAAATCATATCATGTAAGTTAGTGATAATAAGTTTGATTTTGATTCTGTTTCTGATTCTGACTGTAGAATTGAAATCACAACGATCTTGTTTAAAGGCAGAACAAATTTAAGAGGCCAAGTGGCCCAGACCATCGCAAGAAAAGCCCTCCCCACCATTGAGCACATCTACAAAGAATGCTGCCACAAGAAAGCAGCATCCATCATCAAGGACCTCCACCGTCCAGGCCATGCTCTCTTCTCATGGTGTCCATTGGGCAGGAGGTACAGAAGCTTCAGGACCCTCACCTCCATGTTCAGGAGCAGTTATTACCCTAAAACCAACAGGCCCTGAGCCAGCATAGATATCTTCACTCACCTCAACTCTGAACTGATTCCACAACCTGTGGACTCAGACAGACAGACAGACATACTTTATTGATCCCGAGGGAAATTTGGTTTCACTTTCAATGACTCAACAACTCATGTTCTCAGTAGATTTTATTTATTTATTGCTACTGTTATTTGTTTTTTTAATTTGCACATCAGTTGCCTGTCAGTTTTTGTGTTTACTTTTTTATTGATTCTATTGTAAGACATGAGACATAGGAGCACAGTTAAGCCATTCGGTCCATCATGTCATTCATTCATGGCTGATTTATTATCCCTTCCAAACTCATTCTCCTGCACTCTCCCTGTAATCTTTGACACCCTTACTAACCAAGAACCCATCAACCTCCGCTTTGAATATACTCAAGGAATTGTCTTGCTCTGCTGTCTGTGGCAATCCTCACCTCTGATTTTGGAATTTTCTCCCCACTTAGAAAATAGTCTTCCCCTTTATTCCTTCTACCAAAGTGCATGACCATGCACCTCCCTATAATATATTCCACCTGCCACTTCTTTGCCCATACTCCCAATCTGTCTAAGTCCTTCTGCAGACACCCTACTTCCTCAACACTACCTGCCCCTCCACCTATCTTAATGTTGTGCTCAAACTTGGCCACAAAGCCATCAATTCTGTCTTTCAAATCATTGATATATAACATGAAAAGAAGTGGTCCCAACACCAACCCACGTGGATCACTATAGTCACCAGCAGCCAATCAGGCTGTTTATTCACTTTCATAGATGCTGCCTGACCTGCTGAGTTCCAGCATTTTGTGTGTGTTACACTACTTCATTGTTCCATTTTTATTCCACTGTTTTCATAATTCATATTAATTCTAAGTCTCTGCATAAAATTATTATAAAGTTATGGCAGCATCCTCTGCTGCTCTTTGCCTCCTGCCAGTCAGCCAATATTCTATCAGCCTCACGTGTGGCACCATGTCAAAGCCCTTCTGAAAATCCAAGTAAACAATATCCACTGACTCTCCTTTTTGTATCCTGTATGTTATTTCCTAAAAGAATTCCGGGAGATTTGTCAGACAAGATTTTCACTTAAGGAAACCGTGCTGATTTTTGTCTACTTTATCATGTGCCTCCAAGTACCCCGAAACTTCGTCCTTAATAATGGATTCCAATATCTTCCCAAGCATTGAGTTCAGGCTAACTGGCCTATACTTCCCTTTCTTCTGCGTCCCTCCCTTCTTAAAGACTGGAGTGACATTTGCAATTTTCCAGTCCTCTGGAACTATTCCAGAATCCAGTGATTCGTGAAAGATCATTATCAATGCCTCCATAATCTCTTCAGCCACCTCTTTCAGAACCCTAGGGTGTAGTCCATCTGGTCCTGGTGACTTATCTATCTTCAGACATGTCAGCTTTCCCAAGCACCTTCTCCTAGGTATTAGCAATGGCACTCAATTCTTCTCCCTGACATCTTTCAAATTTCTGGCATACTGTTAGAGTCTTCCACAGTGATGACTGATGCAAAACACATTTCAGTTCCTCCACCATTTCTTTGTCCCCTGTTACTACCACTCCAGTGTCCTCCAGTGTCATTTTCCAGCAGTCTAATATCTACTTTTGCTTCTCATTTACTGTTGACATATCTGAAGAAAACTTTTGGCATCCTTTTTGATATTATTGGCAAGCTTTCCTTCATATTTCATCTTTTCCCTCCTTACGGCTTTTTAGTTGCCTTCTGTTGTTTTTTAAAAGTTTCCCAATCCTCTTAATTTTTCACTAATTTTTGCTCTATTATATGCTCTTTGGTTTGCTTTTAAGTTGGTTTGGCTTCCCTTATCAGCCACAGTGCCTCGTCCTCCTTTTGGAATACTTCTTCATCTTTGGGATGTATCTATCCTGCCCCTTCTGAATTGCCTGCAGAAACTTCAGCCATTGATGTTCTGCTGTCTTCCCTGCTAGTGTTTCCTTCAAATCAACTCTGGCCAGCTCCTCTCTCATGCCTCTGTAATACCCTTTACTCCACAGTAATACTGATACATCTGCTTCAGCTTCTCCCCCTTAAACTGCAGGGTGAATTCTAACATAATATGATCTCTAACTCCTAAGGGTTCCTTGACCCTAAGCTTTCTGATCAATTCTGGTTCATTGAACAAACCCTGACCAAAATAGCTGATCCTCTAGTGGGCTTAACCATGAGCTGCTCTAAAAAATCATCTCATTCTAGAAATTTGTTCTCTTGGGATCCAGCGTTAACCTGATTTTTCCAGTCTGCCTGCATATTGAAATCCCCTATCACTGTCATAACGTTGCCCTTTTGATATGCCTTTTCTATCTCCTGTTGTAATGTATGTCCCCCATCCTAACTACTGTTCAGAGTATATAACTTCCATCAGGGTCTTTTTATGCTTGCTATTTCTTAACTCTACCCACAAGGATTCTACATCTTCCGATCCTATGGTATGTCTTTCTAAGGGTTTGATTTAATTTTTTACCAACATTGCCAGCCCACCCCCTCTGCCGACCTGCCTGTGCTTTTAATACAATGTGTATCCTTGGGCTGTAGGCTCCCAACTGTGATCTTTGTTCAGCCATTACTCCGTGATGTCCACAATGTCATACTTGCCAATCTCTAACTGCACTACATGATCATCTACTGTATCCTGTATACTGTGCACATTTAAATATAACACCTTCCATCCTGTATTTGTCACACTTTTTGATTTTGCCCCCATGCTACACTTCAACTTATCCCCTCACTCTCTTTCTCTGCAATATTGCCCTATCATCTGCCTGCCCTTCCAACTAATATCACTACACGCTGCATTCAGTAGTATACCAACAGCCCCATCTTCAGCCTTCCCTAAAAAAGATCCCAATGATCCAGAAATCTGAACCCCTGCCTCTTTGCACCAATTCTTCAGCCATACATTCTGCCTAATCACCCTATTTTCACTCTCACTGGCTCATGGCACTGCCAATAATCTAGAGATTGCTACCCTGGAGGTCCTGCTATTCAGCTTTCTACCTCAGTCCCTAAATTCTCTTGTCAGGACCACTTTCTCTCTGCAGGTTTTTGGTACCAATATGTATCATGACTTCTGGCTGCTTGCCCTCACCTGTTAGAATTCTGTGGACCCGATCCAAGACATCCTTGACCCTGGCACCTGGGAGGCAAAATACCATCTGTGTATCTTTTTCACATCCACAGAATCTCCTGTCTGTTCCTCTAAATATGGAATCCCTTATACACGAGTGCACTCCTTTTCTCTTCTTTCCCTCTGAGCCACAGAACCACAGTGTAAACATTGTATTTCTTTGTTCTTCTGTGATTGCCCATAATAAAGTGAATCTCAAGTTGTATATGATGATATATATGTACTTCGATAATAAGTTTACTTTGAACATTGAATATTGGATTGGACCAGGGTAGTTGGTGGCATCTGTCTGGTTGAATTGTCTGTTTCTGTTGGTTTAGAGTCAGAGAACTGTTTTCCCTGAAGAAAACACAGGCTGAAAGGCACTCTTATAAACCTTACATGAACAGGAATGGTTTAGAAGTATATGAGTCAAACACAGGCAAGTGAGACCAGCTCAGATAGGCAAGCAGAAATCTATGAGGTGTATAATGCCATAAATAGTCAAAGTTTTTTTTTACCCATGGTGATAGAGTCTAAAACTTGAGGGCAAAGGTTCAAGGTGAGAGGGGTGAAATTTAAAGGTGACCCAAAGAAGAGGTTTTAAACAAAGAGGGTGATGGATGTGTGGAATGAGTTGCTAGGGGAAGTGGTAGAGGCAGCTGCAATTACATCTTTACAAAATATTATGGTAGGTTCCTGGATAGGGAAGAACACTCCTACCCCCACTACCTCACCATCCGTCTTGTGCACTATTAATTTTTTTTGTAAATTATGGTTATTTTTCTCTCTTGCACTGCACTGCTGCCACAAAACAACACATTTCACCACATTCATCAATGATAATAAACCTGTTTCTAATTCTGAAAGGTTTGCTAGGCACCTTCTCTCAAAAACTTTTCTCAATCTGATCACTTCATACTCAGCACTGAGAAGACGCTTAGACAAATGCTTGTGATAGGAAAGGTTTAGAGGGATAAAGCTGGCCCCATTTAGTTAGTGGGCTAGTATTAAGACCACAGGACATAGGAGCAGAATTGGGCCATTTGGCCCATTGAGTCTTCTCCACCATTCCATCATGGCTGATTTATTTTCCCTTTTGACCCTATTGTCCTGCCTTCTTGTAACCTTTGTTGCCCAATCTAATCAAGAAACTGTTAATATTAAATATACTTAATGACTTGGCTTCTACATTCGTCTGTGGTAATGAATTCCATAGATTCACCTCTTTCTGGCTAAAGAAATCCCTTCTCTTCTCTGTCCTAAATTAGTAATGTCCCTCTTTTCTGAGGCTGTACCATCTGGTCCTAGACTCCCCCTTAAAACTAATAAATAAACTTCAAAACCTTGGTCTCAATACCTCTTTGTGCAATTGGATCCTTGATTTCCTCACTTGCAGACAATAGTCAGTTTGGATTGGCAACAGCATCCTCCCCACAAGCTCCATCAACACAGTAGACCCCCTGCTCTACTTGCTTTGTACTTATGACCGTGAGGCTAAGCACAATTCCAATGCCATATTTAAGTTTACTGATGACACCACTGTTGTTGGCTGAATCAACGGCAGTAATGAATCAGCATATGTGAGGAAGATTGAAAATCTGGCTGAGTGGTGCTACAACAACCTCTCACCCAATGTCAAGAACACCAAGGAGTTTATTGTTGACTTTGGAATGAGGAAACCAGATGTCCATGAGCCAATCCTTATCAGGGGTTCAGATGTGGAGAGGGTCAGCAACGAATTTCCTTGGTGTTTATCATTCCAGAGGATTTTTCCTGAGCCTAGCACGTAAGTCAAAATCAGAATCAGGTTTAATATCACAGGCATATGTCTTGAAATTTGTTATTTTTGCGGCCACAGTACATCGTATGGTCTGACGCCAGTAGAGAAGTGGTTATTGGTGAACTCACAGTCCCCTGGGAAGACAACATCGATGAAGCCCATGAGCGCAAGTTAATCAAATATGCAGAATTAAGATCAGAGTGCAGAGACAGAGGGTGGAAGGTCTCATGCTATCCATTCGAAGTAGGCTGCCGTGGCTTTATTGCGTTCACTTTCCAGAAGTGGCTGTGTGATCTTGGCTTTACTAGAAGAGAGATCAAGTCAACCAGCAGGGCTGTAGCTGAGGCAGCAGAGACAGGATCATCATGGGTGTGGATTAAGTACATCCAGAGGGGCAGACAGTCAGACAATGTAACCATCTTTTTATCTCTTCAGTAGTTGCATAGACACCTGAAGAGTAGACTATCTGTTGGATGGAAGCGACCAGCAACTCTGATGGAGGCAGATGCCAAGTTGTTAAGCTCATCAGTGGGAGGTGGTACTTTAGCATTGCCGGCCCACCACCTCGAGGGAGTCTTGATCATAAGCGGGCCGAAACGCCTGAAGACAGGTGGCAGATCAACTGATGATCCCACTGGTGATAGCACAGGACAGTTAACATCTTAGTCCAAGTGTATTTTCAATTCTTTGCAATACATAATAATCGAAAACTGTTATTATGTAGTTAAGTTAAAAAAGTAGTTCAAAAAAGTGCAATTATGAAGAAAGCACGGCAGCAACTCTACTTCTTTAGAAGCTTGCAAAGATTTGGAGTGACATCTAAAACTTTGACAAACTTTTATAAATGTGCGGTGGAGAGTATATTGACTGTTTACATTACAGGCTGGCATGGAAACACCAATGCCCTTGAATGGAAAAACCTACAAAATGTAATGGATACAGCCCGGTCCATCATGGGTGAAGTCCTCCCCACCAATGAGCACATCTACATGGAGCATTGTTGCAGGAAAGCAGCATCCATCATCAGAGACCCCCACCACCCAGGACATACTCTCTTCTTGCTGATGCCATCAGAGAGAAGTTTCAGGAGCCTCAGGAATCACGTCATCAGATTCAGGAACAGTTATTCCCGCTCAACCATCAGGATCTTGAACCGGGGGGATAACTTCACTCAATTTTACTCGCCCTATTACTGAACTGTTCACACAACACCTTCAAGCTCTCTTCATCTCATGTTCTTGATACTTACTGCTTATTTATTTATTATTATGATTTTGCTTGTTTTTTTTTTGTTTTTTTGCATTTTCTGTGAATGTCTGCAATAAATTGAGTCTCAGGGTTGTATCTAGTGACGTATACGTACTTTGATAATAAATACACTATGCACTGGAGGAACATGGGCCAAACACAGGCTCAGATAGGCCCTTTGGCTGGCATGGATGAGTTGGGCCAAAGGGCCTGTTTCCCTGCTGTAGAACTCTATGATTTAAGTTGCATCCCAGAAACTCAATCTAACTATCAAGGCTGACTTACTCAGTGCAATATGTGGGCTCAACACACTTACAACGGTGCAAATCAGTTCCAAATATGCACAGATTGGAGGCTTTTCTGCCCATCGTGACCATGCTAACCAGGGTGGCATTGTTTTTCCTGACTCTTGATCTGTAGCCCTACACATTACCATCTTCGACTCCTCATCAACGGGGATGAAGGATGAACTTTATTCAGTATATGCACTCGGTGGTCACTTTATTAGGTACTTCCTGCTTCTCATAAAATGGCCACTGAGTGTATGGTCATGGCCTTTTGCTGCTGAACTTCATCCACTTCAAGGTTCAACATGTTGTGCATTCAGAGATGCTTTTCTGCACACCACTGTTGTAACACGTTGTTATGGTCACTGGATATTTTTTTTTGTTTTCTGCACCATCCTCTGTAAACTCTGGAGACTGGTGTGCATGAAAATCTCGGACATTCCAACCACCCTGTCTGACATCAATAGGCATTCCACAGTAAAAGTCACTTAGATCACATTTCTTCCTCATTCTGAGGTTTGGTCTGAACAACAACTGAACTTCTTGACCACGTCAACATGCCTTTATGCATTGAGTTGCTGCCACATGATTGGCTGATTAGATATTTGCAGGTGTACCTAATAAAGTGGCCTCTCAATGTACGTGTATTAGGAAATTGCTATGGTGTGTTAGTCAGGGCGCAACATGCAGCAGGGAGCAACAACATTCAACATTTATAAAGAATAAAGAGTTATATAAAATAAAGTTAGATATTACAGTATGGATATGGAATAAAGTGTACATAATTACTCAAATACCAGCATGCATTTAGACCATGAGACCATAAGGTGCAGGAGCAGAAATAAACCCTTCAGTCCATCAAGTCTGCTTCACAGTTCCACCCTGGCTGAATGTATCAGCATTGTAAAAAGTGGTTTGAAGTGTTTACAGTGCAGTGACTTGGTTAAAAATTGATGGGGCAGGGGTATTATTAGAATGGTTGATCAGATTGACTGCCTGAGGGAAAATACATTTAAGATGGTGGGAAGTATTTGTTTTAATAGCCCGATTGTGCTATCCAGCAGGGAGTAGTTGGAAAGGGCAGTTTGCAGGGTGGGTACTGTCCGCAATGATTGTTTTCCTGCCCACTTCTTTCTTCTGTCCACATACAATTCCTGAAGTGATGGTAGACTGCAGTAATGTTCAAGGATTTATGGATTGTTCAGAAATCTGATAGCGGAGGGGAAGAAGCTGTCCTTAAAAATGTGGATCTTCAAGCTCCTGTACTTCCTGCCTAAGAAGAGGGCTTTGGAATTTCCTAGAAATTCCTAGAAAGATATTGTTGTTGGGTTCACGGACCATTAAGTAATATGATGATGGAGAGGAAGAGCAGTTCCTAACATGTTGAGTGGTTCCTGTACCTCCTCCCTGATGGCAATAAATGAGAGGCGGGCTTGTCCCAGGTACTGGGCCTCTTTCATGATGATTGATGCTTTTTTTGAGGCATTGCCTCTTGAAGATGTTCTCGATGGTGGGGAGGCTGGTGCCCATCATTGGGTTATCTGAGTCTACACTTTCTGCAGAATTGTTTTTATTTTACTGAGTGTTTTGGAGGTAAAAAATACAAATATCAGTGAGTGTGTTGACATTCTTTCTGCCTCGTTATTTTTTCTGTTAAAAGACGGAGCCTGAGCTGATAGAAGAGACCAACGTGGACCGGGTAACAGAGCCTCGGAATGCAGCCAGGCTGAGGC
The DNA here is from genome assembly GCF_048418815.1 of Hemitrygon akajei. Classification (NCBI taxonomy): domain Eukaryota; kingdom Metazoa; phylum Chordata; class Chondrichthyes; order Myliobatiformes; family Dasyatidae; genus Hemitrygon; species Hemitrygon akajei. The sequence continues at coordinate 181,533,708 of NC_133129.1, forward strand.
AGGCCAAGGGTCACTCGGAATCCTCGACCCTCAGCTCCCAGCCATCGATTGACGAGGTCCGGCAGCACATGCATCAGTTGCTAGAGGAGGCGTTCAGCCTGGCATCGACGGGAAGGGTCTCTCACGGCCGGCACCAGGTCCACTGTGCCATGGGGCAACCGTTACCCTATACCGAGCTGGTCACCAGTGCCCCGGGCACTATGAGTAGATCCAGAGCTGGGCTTCAGTGGGTGCCCACGCACGGCCAGGAGGTGTGTCAGTACAGTCTACCACGACCTGTGAGTATCCCATCCACACTCTCACCATTAGAAAGCACTGTAGTGCAGAAACAGGCCCTTCAGCCCATCTGGTCCATGCCAATCCATTTTTCTTCCAAATCACATCAGCCTGCATCAGGGCCATACTCCTCTAATCCATGCACCTATCTAAACTTCTCTTAAATATTATAATTGAAACCACATCCATCATTTATGCTGCAAACACGAGGAAATCTGCAGATGCTGGAAATTCAAACAACACACACAAAATGCTGGTGGAACACAGCAGGCCAGGCAGCATCTATAGGGAGAAGTACAGTCGACGTTTCAGGCCGAGACCCTTCGCCACCACTTATGCTGGCAGCTTGTTCCAGCCACATGGGTGGCGAAGACAGTTAGTGTAGCAGGGTAACACTATTACAGCGCCAGAGACTCTGGCTTAGTTCCTGCCCCTGTCTGAGAGGAGTTTGTACTTTCTCCCCGTGACTGCGTGGGTTCCCTCGGGGTGCTCTGGTTTCCTCCGATGTTCCATAGTCTTGCTGGTTCGTAGGTCACATCGGTGTAATTGAGCTTTACAGCCTCTTTGGGCTGAAAGGACCTGGGACCATGCTAAATAAAAAAAAATAAAGAAAGAAAGAAAGAAGATCCCCCTGAGATTCCCCCTAAATATTTCACCTTTCACTCTAAGCCTATTTCTAGACTCACCCAACCCGAGGGATAAACAGTAACACACACACAATGCTGGAGGAACTCAGCAGTTGCTTTAGACTGAGACCCTTCATCAGGACTGATGAAAGGGGGTGGGGTGGAATAGCAATGCTCTGAAATCTAGCATAGAGCTGATGGGCTGAAGGGCAGAAGGAAATATGGTATTGTTATTGGTTTATTATTGTCATATGTATGGAGATACAGTGAAAAGTTTGTCTTGCATGCTGTCCATACAGATCAGATCATTCCACAGTGCCTGGAGGTAAAGCGAGGTGAAACAGTAATAATGCAGAATAAAGTGCAACAGCTACGGAGAAGGAGAACAATTATAATAGAATGAGCTTGCCACAGTTTGCAACACTCCTGTCTAATTATTCATACAGTATCATCCTCATTTTCAACTGGCTGGTAACTCACACTGAACACATAGGGTAAAGCTGTGTCCAAGCGAGTTAGTTTCTTTTGTCACATTTTCATTAATGAGGTAGTCAGCACCTAGGTCCCGGCCTGGGGGCGTTACACAATCTATCATATTTCCAAGGTAAAACAATAACAATGCGGAATAAAATTACAGCGAAGGTGCAGTGCAGATAAACCACAAGGTGCAAGCTCATAACAAAATAGGTTTTGAGGTCAAGAGTCCCATCTCATTGTAGTAAAGAACTATTCAATCATCTTTTAACAGTGGAACTGAACCTGTCCTTGAGTCTGGTGGTATGTGCTTTCAGATTTTTGTAACTTCTGCTCGATGGAAGAGGGGGGAATGTCTGGGGTGAGTGGATGAGAAGTGGGAAGGGTACACAGAGTCCGTAGGGGGAAGCTGGTTCCTGTGAGGTGCTGAGCTGTGTCCACAACTCTCTGCAGTTTCTGGTGGTCATGGGCAGAGCAGTTGCCGTACCAGGCCGTGAAGTGTCTGGACAGGACGCCCTCAGTGCCTCATCGATAAAAATTGGTAAAGGTTAACAGGAACTTGGATTCTTAATGAGCTGTTTCAAATGTACAGTGAGAAATATCCTTCCTCAGTGATGGAGCAAAGCACATTAAGGTAGAATCTTAGCATTCATGCCGCCATTCAACAGATTCAGGTTTAATAGCACTGGCATATGTTGTGTAATATGGTGTTCTGTAGCAGCAGTGCATTGCAATACATAATAAAAAACTATAGATTACAACATCACATTATGTATATATATATGTACAGTATATTTAAATTAAATAATTAATGCAAAGAAAGAGCAAAATAAAAGTAAAATAGTGAGGTAGTGTACATGGGTTCATTGTCCATTCAGAAATCTGATGGCAGAGGGAAGAGGCTGTTCCTAAAGCACTGATTGTGTGTCTTCAAGGCTCCTGTGCCTCCTCCCCCACTGTTCCCTCTAAGCTGTGTGGGTGCACGGCCATGCAATAATTGAAATGCTCCCGCACAGCTGGTCTTTCATTTTCTTTAATTTGGAAATTATGCTGACATAATTGTGAAATTTATAGAAACATAGAAAATCTACAGCACAATTCAGGACCTTTGGCCCACAAAGCTGTGCCAAACATGTCCTTAGCTTAGAAATTACCTAGGGTTACCCATAGCCTTCTACTTTTCTGAGCCCCATGTACCTGTCCAGGAGTCTCTTAAAAGACCCTATCGTTTCTGCCTCTGCCAGCAGCCCATTCCATGCACCCACCACTCTCTGTGTAAAAAAACTTACCCCGACATCTCTTCTGTACCTACTTCCAAGCACCTTAAAACTGTGCCCTCTCATATTAGCCATTTCAGCTCTGGGAAAAAGCCTCTGACTATCCACACGATCAATGCCTCTCATCATCTTTTACACCTCTATCAGGTCTCCTCTCATCCTCCATCACTCCAAGGAAAAAAGGCCGAGTTCACTCAAACTATTCTCATAAGGCATGCTCCCCAATCCAGGCAACATCCTTGTAAATCTCCTCTGCACCCTTTCTATGGTTTCCACAGCCTTCCTATAGTGAGGCATAATAATATATGTTAATATATAACATAATAATGTATGTTAATATTATTACCCTGTAAATACCCTATAATTACCCTGTAATTAATTATGTTAATAAATATGATCCATAAATTTTCTAAATAAAAATGCGCCACAAATTTTATTTCAAAACATTTTAAAGTTTCAATGTAGTTACATTCAGTGTTTCAAGTTACAACACTGTTAAAGTCAAAGTCAAAGTAAATTTTTATTATCAGAGTCCATATATGTCACCACATACAACTCTGAGATTCATTTTCCTGTGGGCATTCTCAGCAAATCTATAGAATAGTAACTATAAGCAGGATCAATAAAAGATCCTTCAGAGTGCAGAAGACAACAAACTGTACAAATGCAAATATAAATAAATAATACTAAATAATGAGAGCCTGAAATAACAAGATAAAGAGTCCTTAAAGTGAGATCATTAGTTGTGGGAGCATTTCAATAGATGAGCAATTAGGTGTAGTTATCCCCTTTTGTTCAACAGCCTGATGGTTGTGGGGTAGTAACTATTCTTGAACATAGTGGTCTGAGTTCCAAATTGTAACAATAAACACAGAACGGAAGTGGGCAGCTCACTGCTAATAAACTGTGGGCCCAATGAACGCCAGTGCTGTTGAAGTTTAAACGATTACGAAACATGAAAAACGTTCTTTTGTACTGTACTTCATCATACCCTGAAATTAATAAGTAAAATCAGTATTTCATTCTAAATGTTCATGGTATGCACATTACAAAAAAAACACATTTAAAATGCTGCACACTTTTTTCAGGCTATGTAAAAATTTCCTGTAAAGAGCAATGGGTGGTTCATGGGGCTGTAAAAAATCTAGAGGGAACTTTGTTCCTCCTTGATGGTAGCAATGAGAAGAGGGCGACTAAGCACAGAGACACATAAGGAAGCAGGCCTTTAGCCCGATGTCACAACACCCACCTCTGAGCTCCCATTTACAGCAATCCCATTTAATTTTCCCCACATTCCTATCCACTCCCTCTTCCATACACTAGGGGCAATTTACAGTGGCCAGCATCCCACTGATCTGAATGCCTTTGGTATGTGGGGTGGGTGGGGAACCGGGGCACTCACACGATCACAGGGAGAACATGCAAACTCCACACAGACAGTACCAGCTCTCAGGATTGAACAGTGATCTCTGGAGCTTTGGGACAGCTTGCACAAAAGTGGAAAAATCTGAAACCTTCCCAAAACAACTGAGCTGTTAAGGTTGAAGGTGACCTGAATAGGTCTATTATTCAAGGATATTGAGAAGATTCAAGATCCAAGTTTATTGGTTAATTTATACATCATGAACCTTTGGGGCAGTTACCATGAATAAAGACCCCACAAAATTAAAGACCCCACCCACTCTGGACATTCTCACTTTCCCCCTCTCCCATCAGGCAGATGAAAGCACATATCACAGGCTCAAAGACATCTCCTACTCTGCTGATATCTGATTGCCCCCCGTGCGATAAGATAGACTCCTGATCTCATTGTGACTCACATGGTTTATCTGCACTGTACTTCCTATGCAAACTTATTCTGCATTGTTATTGTTTGACCTTGTTCTACGATACTGTGCAAAAGCCTTAGACACACATATATAGCGAGGGTGCTGAAGACTTTTGCACAGTACTGTAGTAATTTTATATATTGCACTGTACTCCTGTCGCAAAAAAAGAACACATTTCCTGCCATGTGTGAGTGATGATAAACCTGATTGTGATCTGGGTCTCTATTGTGGACTGAGTGGGAAGGGGGCAGGGAGAGGGGAATCATGGTTGGGAAAAGGGGAAGGGAGAGGGGAGGGAGTGGGAAACACCAGAGAGACATACTGTAAATGATCAATAAACCAATTGTTTGGAATCTCATTTGAGCTTGCCTGCTGTCTCAGGGGTGGGTGTTCCTGCAACTGCACCACCTCCCTCCCCTGGGACTCCTCTGCTACCTGTCTCACACCCCTCCCATGGCGCTCCCTGCTTTCTATTGCCAACATCCTTTGCTCCCGCCACATTGACAAGTGCAGAATAGTGAAAATGCCCTAGGCACATATATATAGCTAGGGTACCCAAGAATCTTGCACAGTACTTTACCTCAATACAATGTTGTAATGATCTGATTATTCTGAACTGTGTACAAGACAAACTTTTCACTGTATCACAGTACATGTGACAATAATAAACCAATTCCAATTTTATTTTCAGTTTTCCTTGTGCCATTCGGCCTATTAGGTCTATGCCAGCCCTCAGAGCAATGCCATTCCCCCACATTTTCACCAACACTGATGAAGGGTCTCAGGCTAGAATGTTGACTCTGTAATTCTCTCCATAGATGCTGCCTGACCTGCTGAGCTCCCCCAGCATTTTGTGTGTGTATCTCTGGGTTTCCAGCGTCTCTTGTGTTTAAGGTCTTGTTAGAGTTTTGCATGAGAATAAATATTTGCTGAGGTAGGAAGGGTGGTGGGGGGGGGGGGGGGCGTTGTTGCAGATGGAATGAGAATGGTTTAATTTTGATTTTCTTCTCAAATTCTTCCAGGCATACAGATATTCCCAGCTTCCTGAAATGTCTGTTGGCTCTCCGCCTCCTGTTCCTCCTCGGAATGCCCCGATGCCAGCACCATCCCTCAGACGGTAAGGCGTCGCTATTAACACTGCAGCTACGTGCGGTACGGTCGAAGTGGCAGGAGATCACATTTCTCCTCTTCTCACAGGAGCAGCTTCCATGTTAAACTTGTGTCTCTGCAGAGTGGCCATTGAATGTGTCCAGGACAAAGAAGCAGGCTGGAAAGATCATTGCAGATACCACTCAACCTGCAAATTGTCTTTGCCGAAAGCAATAGGGCTAATAAGACAAAAATTTCACACTACCTGTGAAGTTTCTTCCCCCATGCAGTTTGTAGTTAGGCTCCCCATTCTTCTTAATCTATTGCTCCCATCAATGTACTGCACTGTCAATACTTTTAACCACTTTATTTAGTAAAAGCATGGTGAGATCTATTGTCAAGTGCTTCATTGAGTACCTCCACTCTATCCACCAAAAGCTGAACATCCCAGTGGCCAAATATTTTAATTCCGATTCCCTGACACGATGGTCCATGATGCCAAGTTAAGGCCACCCTCAGGATGGAGGACCAACACCTTATATTCCAACCTGATTGCATGAATATCAATTTCTCTTTCTGGTTAAAAAAAAAACTCCCTCCCTCTCCATCTCCCCTCTTCTTCTTGTCACTACTCTGCCCTCTTACCTCTTCTTCTCGCCTGCCTATCACCTCCACCAGATCCCCTCCTCCTTCTCTTTCTCCTGTGGACCACAATCCTCTCCCATCAGATTCCTTCCTCTCCAGCTCTTTACCTTTCCCACCCACCTGGCTTCACCTATCACCTTCTAGTTATCCTCCTACTTGTCACCCCAACTTTTGTTAAGGTGTCTTCTCCCTTCCTTTCCAATCTGGAAGAAGGACCTTGGCCTGAAATGTTAACCGTTTACTCTTTTCCACAGATGCTGCCTGATCTGCCTAATTCCTCCAGTATTTTGTGTGTGTCCCTGTTTATTATGCTGTTTACATTGTGAATGTGAATACGTGTGGGTATTTTTTATTTAATTATGTATTTATGCACTTTTTAATCCATACCTGAACTTTAAGTCTAGTTGTATTTTAATATAATTCTTTATTCATATTTAGATATATTCATGTTCAATGTTGTTTTTTTTGGTTGCATGTCATACCCCAACCAACACACCACAGCAAATTCCTAATACGTGGAAATGTATACAGTGAATATATTTGATTCCTGTTTATTGATCAGTTGGTAAAGAAGGCATATCACATGATGAATTGTCTCAGCCTGAAACATCGTCTATTTATTCCTCTCCATAGATGCTGCCTGTCCTGCTGAGTTCCTGCAGCATTTTGTGTGTGTTGCTCTGGGTTTCCAGCATCTGCAGAATCTCTTGTGTCTCCACACGAGGGCTGACCTAATAGAGATTTATGAAATCATGAGGCAGGGGGCAGAGATAAGATAGAAGATCACGGTCTTCTTCTCAGGATAGGGGAGTCTAAAATTAGAGGGCATACATTTGAGGTGAGAAGGGAAAGATCTTAAGGGGATCTGAGGGGCAAGGTTTTCATGGAGAGGATGCTGGAGAAATGGAATGAATGGTGGAGGCAGGTAGAATTACAACATCTGGACAGGTACATGGACAGGAAAGGTTTAGAGCAGGGATTCCATTCTTGGGGTCCATGGACCCCTTCCTTAATGGTATCGGTCCATGGCATAAAGAAAGGTTGGGAACCACTGGTTTAGAGGATGTGGGCCAAATGTGGGCAAATAGGACTAGCTCAGATAGATTGGCATGGATAAGTTGGGCCAAATGGCCTATTTCCTTTGCTGTCTGACTCTGTAACACTAATGTTACATTAGGGGCACCATAGTTAGAATAGAGAGCAGTACATCACTGGAGCAAGATCATCAGCCCACAATGTCTGTGCCCAGTCTGGGCCTATCAGCCTTCCCACGGTCTATGTCCCTCCATTCCCGGCCTGTACACATGCCTATCTAAATGCCTCTTAAAAATTGTTATTGTGTCTGCTTCTAACACTATTATCTCTGGCTGTATGTTACAAGTAACTGCCAATTGTGTAAAAAACTTAACTAAGAACATAAGAAATAGGAGTAGGAGTAGGCCATCTGGCCCATCGAGCCTGCCCCGCCATTCAATATGATCATAGCTGATCTGGCCATGGACTCCTCTCCACCTACCTGCCTTTTCCCCATAACCCTTAATTTCCCTACTATGCAAAAATCTAACCAAACTTAAATATATTTACTGAGGCAGCCTCCACTTTTTCATTGGGCAGAGAATTCCACAGATTCGCCACTCTTTAGGAAAAACAGTTCCTCCTCATTTCTGTCCTAAATTTACTCCCCTGAATCTTGAGGCTTGGGGATACGTCCCATATATCTTCTTTAAACTTCCCTCTCTCACCTTCAATGCTTGTCCTCAACTACTTCTACCATGGGACAATCTCTGACTCTCTACTCTATCTATGTCTTACACAATGTTATAAACTTCTACTGAGTCCTAAACACAGGCGAATCTGCAGATGCTGGAAATCCAGAGCAACACAGACAAAATGCTAGAGGAACTTAGCAGGTCAGGCAGCATCAATGGAAATTAATAACCAGTTGATGTTTTGGGCCGAGACCCTTCATCAGAACTGGAAAGGAAGGGGGAAGACACCAAAATAAAAAAATGGGGGGAGGGAGTGGAGGCTAACTAGAAGTTAGCTCTTAGATAGCTCTAAATAAACAAGGTGGGTGGAAAAGGTAAAGGGCTGGAGAAGAAGGAATCTGATAGGAAAGGAGAGTGGACTGTGGGAGAAAGTGAAGGAGGAAATCACCAGGGGAGGTGATGAGAGAAGGTAAGAGCCCAGAGTAGGAAATAGAAGATAGAAGGGAGAGGGATTTTTTTTTTACCAGAAGGGGGAATTGAATTTGATGCCAACAGGTTGGAAGCTACCCAGATGGAATATAAGGTGTTGCTCCTCCACCCTGAGGGTGGGCTCATCGTGGCCCAAGGGGAGGCCGTGGACCGACATGTCGGAACAGGAACGGGAATAGGAATTAAAATGATTGACTATTAAGTCTTCCCTCAGCCTTTGACACTCCAAAGATTACCCAAGTTTGTTAAACCTCTTCTTATAACTAATACTCCCTAATCCTGGCAGCACTCTCTCCAAAGCCTTCACATCCACCTTGTAATCACGTGACCAGAACTGCATAGAATACTCCAAGTGGGCACTGGCCAAAGTTTTATACACCTGCAATATGACCTGCCGACTTTTATATTGGTATTGGTGTTGGTTTATTGTTGTCACATATGCCAGGACATAGTGATAAGCTTGCACTGCATACTGTTCATACAGATCAAATCATTGCACAGTACGTTAATGTAGAACAAGATAAAACAATAACAGAATGGAGAATGAACTGTAACAGCTACAGAAGCTCAGTACTCCAACTGATGTGGGCAAGTATGCTGTACACCTTCTTTACCACCCCAGTTAATGGTCACACTTGTTTCTCGATTAGTCAGGGCTTCAAATGTTGCAGCGAGGGGGCCAGTTAAACTGCACTAAATACCCCTGACACAGTAGAAAAACAGGAAACTTAACTGAAACTTACCTGGACAACTTACCCAGAGCCATTGCCTCTTTCGAGCTGCTGACTGGGCCACCAGAGTGTCTGGCCTGACTACTGCTTATAAGAGCTGTGAGAAATGGTTCAACTGAGCAAAAACCTGCTAACGTTTCAGTTTTTGAATTCTTACTTTTTCATGCTTAACAATTTTCACTGTTTCTTGGGGCTCTGCTGTGTAAAAAAAGGAGCATGTGATTCACAAATAAAAACCCTCAGTTAAATTGATCAAAATCACTTACGTGAACAAAGGTTTGGGAGCTGAATACTTTTACAAGGCACTGTAGAGTGAGATATTCATTCACTTATTTAGAGATACAGCGTGGAACAGGCCCTTCCGGCCCAACGAGCCGCACCACCTATTTAACCCTACCCTACTCACAGGGCGATTAACCTATTAAGCAGTACGATTTTGGACTGCGGGAGGAAACACAGGCATTCACGGGGAGAACACCCTAATGTGGGCTGTGTGCATTTCTGCTTTCACCTCATGTGTACAACAGCAAGCTTCCCTCCTGGAGTTTTATGAAGCTGTTGCTAGGCTCGTAACAGAGCACGGGTTCACTATAGCTTACTTTAACCTTCAGCTTGTGGAGTGGGCTAGTCAGTTATGAAGTGACTCACTTTGAAAGTTCAAACTTGAAGGTTCACAGGGTTAATGGCAGGATTTTTACAGTGTGAAGGAACAGAGGGACCTTGGGGTCCACAACCACAGATCCTTCAAAGTTGCATCACAAGTTGATAGGGTGATTCATGGCCTTCATTAGCTGGGGGATTGAGTTCAAGAGCTGAGGTAGGGTTGCAACTCTATAAAACTCTGGTTAGATCACACTTCAGGCCTCATTGCCTCATTATAGGAAGGATGTGGAAACTTTGGAGAAGGTGCAGAGGAGATTTACCCTGAGACCATGTCTTATGAGATAGGTTGAGTGAGCTGGGGCTTTTCTCTGGAGGGAAGGAGGATGAGAGGTGACTTGGGAGAGGTGTACATAATGATAAGAGGCACTGATTGCTTGAGTTGACATTCAGAGACTTTGTCCCTGGGAGAAATGGCTATTACAAGGAGGCAAAACTTTAAGGTAATTGGTGGAAGGTATAGGGAGGTTGTCAGAGGTAAGTCTTTTTCGCAGAGAAAGGTGAATGCATGGTATGCCTTGTCAGAGACACATCCATTAGGGACATTTAAGAGACTCTTTGGTAGGCACATGGATGATTGAAAAATGAAGGGCTGTGAAAAGGGTTAGATTGATCTTAGAGTAGGTCAAAGGTTAGGCCCTACATCGTGGGCTGAAGGGCCTGTATTGTGCTGTACTGTACTGTTCAATGTTCTATGATCCCATTATGGACTTTTACAGACTGGTATCGATCCTGTAGCTGACCTCCTTATCTCTCTGCTACCTGCTCATCTCCCCATCCCTCTTTGCTGTGCCACAGAAGCAACAATTCACTATTCCCTACATAAACACAAGAGATTCTGCAGATGCTGGAAATCCATAGTAACACACACAAAATGCTGGAGGAACTCAATAGATCAGGCAGCATCTATAGAAAGTAATAAAGAATCGGACATTTCAGACCAAGATTTGATAAGTCTTCTGTTTCCTACTACGTGGTTATGATGTATACTCTGATACTGACCGTTTTTCTTTCAATCTCTGCTCTCCTCTCCTTGTCTCCTGCGCAGTTCCACTTCGGAAAGCAGCAACAACACTCGAGTTGCCGAGGGCCACGGCTCCGAGAGGTCACAACATGAAGCTCCCTACGTGCCAATTTCCAAGTCTGCTGCCCCCGCAGATCAGGCAACTAGTCACTACTCAGGTGAGGACTTGCAGACCAGCCACAGGTCGTGCCTCGTTAATCCCGGAGCCTTTCTCATGGAGAGATTTGCATTTATGTAGTGCCTGCTTCAGCCCTGGGGCTCTGAAAACTGCATTACGACAGATAAAATGTGGTTTAGGTGTTTTTTCTCTGGAGTGATGAAGGCTGATAGAAGGTCATATGAGAGGATCACCAGTATCCCCCTCCGCCCTTTTGGTGATATTTACTGGGAGCGTTGCTGATGAAGGGCCCAGAGTGTTACTGAGGATCCCTACCACCCATCCCACAAAGTTTTAGACCCACTACCATCAGGACTGGGACCGCCAGACTGAGTATCAGCTTCTTCCCTCAGGCTGTGAAGCTAATGAATACCGAGGTCCCTTCACTAGGACAGTGAGATGTTCGCTGTTTATCTGCGCTGCACATAACCTGCATTTTAAATTATATTTTATTAACTTGTTTGTGGTAACACTGCTGTGTGTGATATCTGTATTGCGGGTGCACCATGGTCCGGAGGAATGTTTTTTCGTTTGGTTGTATGTATATGCTCAGGGCGTTCCGGAGTTTGGAGTTCAATTCTGTAAGGAGTCGGGAAGATGGTACAGGAGCTTCAGGACCCCCACCACCAGGTTCAAGACCAGTCATTACCCCTCATCCATCAGGCTCTTGAACCAGAAGGGATAACTACACTCAACTTCACTTTGCCCCATCACTGAACTGTTCCCACAACCAATGGACTCACATTCAAGGACTCTGCATCTCATGTTCTCGATATTTATTGCTTGTTTTTTCCCTATTATTATTTTTTTCTTTTGTACTTGCACAGTCTCTTGTCTCTTGCATGTTGGTTGTTTGTCTGTCCTGTTGAGTGTTTCATTGATTCTATTGTGGTTTTTGCATTGACTGTGCATGCTCACAAGGAAATGAATCTTGTTGTATATGGTGATATATATGTACATCGATAATAAATTTACTTTGAACTTTAATCTTTGAAATTTTGTTTGCACAATCTGTCTTTTTTTGCACATTGATTGTTTGTCAGTCTTTGTTTATGTATAGTTTTTCATTAATTCTATTAAATGTCTTTACTTTCCTGTAAATGTCTCAAAGAAAGTGAATCAGGGTAGTAGTATATGTTGACATATATAGTTTGGTAATAAATTTACTTTGACTTTGACCATCCTATCATAGTCACCACTGGAATATTTCATATCTCCTGAGGCCTCAGTGCCTGACCCGTGACTGCCGTGTTGCATTTGGAGCAGCCGTGATTCAGGAGCAGGGTGAGTCACTGTGCATTAGGTGGGGGTGTCACACCAATAGCCCTATGATGGTCGAGAGACACTCTTTAGGGGGAATAACATCGTCAGTCCCTTAGCTTTTCTCTGGGGCACTGTTGCAGCCGAATCGGCCTCACGCAGGTCGGGGAGTGAGAGATTTAAAAACAGGAGCTTTCGCAGGATTCCAGCTTTTTTTAGTGGTGCAGTCGCCATTTATTAACAAGAGCAAATAGAAATAAGACAGGGAAAAATGGAGTGGACCAGTGTTAGAGTGGGTGGCTTTAGCTCATCAGGCTTAGGCGAGTCACATATCTGGTAGGTTTCTTCTTCTTAATTCTTCTTTGTTCTTCATTCTTCATCTGTTAGTACATCATTAGAGTAGTGAGGATGGCTCCAGGGGTTGTGTTGTGTTCTTTATGTGAGATGTGGAAATTCTGGGAGACCTGCAGCCTCCCGGATAACCGAATCTGCACCAGGTACACCGAGCTGCAGCTCCTCGGAGACCGCGATAAGCGTTTGGAGTTGCAACTCGGTGCGCCTGGAGCAGATGCGGCTTTCCCGGAGGCTGGGCGTGAATTGGAGCTGAATTTGGCTCTTATGGGGAACTGAGGAGTTGATGGATAGGAGCTACAGGGAGGTAGTCACCCCTAAGCTACAGAAGGCAGGTATATAGGTGACTGTCAGGAGAAGGAAAGGCAACATTCAGTCAGTACAGCGTACCCCTGTGGACATTCCCCTCAATAATAAGTATAACATTTTAGATACTGTTCAGGGATACGACCTATTGGGGTAGAGCCGCAGCGACTGGGTCTCTGGCACTGTGTTTCAGAAGGGAAGTGGGGAGAAGAGGACTGCAGTAGTGATAGGAGTTAGAGGAGTAGACATGAGATTCTGTGGACACAGTAGAGACACCCAGATGGTAAGTTGCCTCCCAGGTGCCAGGGTCAGGGACATCTTGGATCAGGTCCACGACATTCCAAAGGGGGAGAGTGAGCAGCCAGAAGTCTCGCTACATATTGGCACCAATGACATGGGGAGGAGAAGTGAGAAGGTCCTGAAGAATGAATTTAGGGAGCGAGGTAGAAAGCTTTAAAGCAGGACCTCCAGGGTAGTAATCTCTGGATTGCTGCCTGTGCCACACACCAGTGAGGTTAAGAATAGGATGTTTTGGCAGATGAATGTGTGGCTGAGGAATTGGTGTAGCAGGAAGACTTTCATATTTCTAGATCACTGGCATCTCCTCTGGGTAAGGTATGCCCTTATGAAAGGAATGGGTTACACCTGCTTGTGGGCAGGTTTGCCACAGCTGCAAGGGCGGGTTTAAAATAATTTGTCAGGAGGATGGGAACCAGAGTGACAGGGTTGAGGATAGGGCTGTTGGTTTACAAGCAGAGGCAGTGTGTAGTCAGACTGCCAGGAAGGACAGGCAGATGATAGGGCAAAGTTGCTGTAAGTGGGATGAGTTGTAGTACAAAAGACCATAAGACCATAAGATATAGGAGCAGAATTAGGCCATTTGGCCCATTGAGTCTGCTTGGCCATTTCATCAGGGCTGATCCAATTTTCCTCTCAGCCCCAATCTCCTGCCTTATCTCCATATCCTTTCATGCCCTGATCTATCAAAAATCTATCACCTCTGCCTTAAATATACTTAAGGACTTAGCCTCCACAGCCACCTGTGACAATGAATTCTACAGATTCACCGCTCTGTGGCTAAAGAGATTCCTCCTCATCTCAGTTCTAAAAGGATGGCTCTATATTCTGAGGCTGTGTCCTTTGATCTTACACTCTCCCACCATAGGAAACATCCTCTTCACATCCACTCTATCAGGGCCTTTCACTTAGATTTCAATTAGACCACCGCTCATTTTTCTGAATTCTAGTGTACACAGGCCCAGGACCATCAGCCGCTCTTCATATGACAAGCTATTCAATCCTGGAGTCACCTTCATGAACCTCCTTTGAACCCCTTCCAGTGTCAGCGCATCCTTTCTTATATAAGAGGCTCAAACCCACTCACAATACTCCAAGTGAGGCCTCACCAGTGCTAACATTCCATCCTTGCTTTGGTGTTGTAGTCCTCTTGAAATGAATGCTAGCATCACCTTTGCCTTCCTCGCCAAAGACTCAACCTGCAAGCTAACCTTTAGGGAATCCTGCACAAGGACTCCCGAGTCAGGGGACAGAGGTAAGTGCAGTCGCTATTCCTAGGGAGAAGGTGCTTGGGAAACTGAAAGGTCTGAAGGAAGATAACTCACCTGGACCAGACAGACTACATCTCAGGTACAGAAAGAGGTGGCTGAAGAGATTGTGGAGGCATTAGTAAAGATCTTTCAAGAATCAGTAGATTCTAGAATGGCTTCAAAGGACTGGAAAATTGCAAATATGACTCCATGTTTTATGGAGGGATAGGAGGCAGAAGAAAGAAAACGAAAGGCCAGTTAGTCTGATGTCAAAGGTCGGGAACATGTTGGAGTTGATTGTTACAGATGAATTTTCAGGGTACTTGGAGGCAACTGATAAAATAGGCCGTAGTCAGCAGGGTTTCCTCAAAGGAAAATCTTGCCTGACAAATCTTTTGGAATTCTTTGAGGAAATAACAAGTAGGATAGACAAAGGAGAATTGGTGGATGTTGTGTACTTGGATTTTCAGAAGGCCTTTGACAAGGTGCCACATATGAGACTGCTTAATAAGATTAGAGCCCGTGGTATGACAGGAAAGATACTAGCATGGGTAGAGCACTGGGAGGCAAAGAGTGGGATAAAGAGACCCTTTTCCGGTTGGGTGCAGTGACTAGTGATGTTCCGCAGGGGTTGCTGTGGGGACTGCTTCTTTTTACGTTATATGTCAATGATTTGGATGATGGAATTGATGGCTTTGTGGCCAAGTTTGCAGACGATAGTGGGAAGGGCAGGTAGTTTTGAGGCAGAAGGAATAAAAGCTTAGACTATTTTCTACGTGGGGAGAAAATTCAAAAATCCAAGTTGCAAGGGGACTTGAGATTCCTCTTCCTGGATTCCCTAAAGATTAATTCGCAGGTTGAGCTGGTGGTGAGGAATGCAAGTGCAATGTTGGCATTAATTTTGAGAGGTCTAGAATATAAAAGCAAGGATGTAATGTTAAGGTTTTATAAGGAACTGGTGGGGCCTCACTTTGAGTATTGTCAGCAGTTTTGGGCTCCTTATCTGAGAAACTCATGCTGATATTGGAGAGGGTTCAGAGATTGATTCTGGGATGTATGAAGAGCGATTGATGGCTCTGGGCCTGGATTCACTGGAATTCAGAAGAATGAGGGGTGACCTCATTGAAACCTATAGAATAGTGAAAGGCCTTGGTAGAGTGGATATGGAGAGGATGTTTCCTATGGTGGGGGAGTCTAGAACCAGATTACACAGCCTCAGAATAGAGGGATGTCCATTTAGAATGGAGATGAAGAGGAATTTCTCAGGCCAGAGAGAGGTGAGTCTGTGGAATTTGTTGCCACAGGCAGCTGTGGAGACCACGTCATTTGGTACATTTAAGCATGAGGTTTAAAGGTTCTCGATTAGTCAGGGCAAAGAAGGTTACAGGGAGAAGGCAGGAGAATGGGGTTGAGTGGGAAACAGATCAGCTATGATGAAACAGCGAGCAGACTCAATGGGCTGAATGGCCTAATTCTGCTCCAATGTCTCACGGTCTTATGAACCAACACTGGAGTAGATAGATGCATGGAAATATAGAAGAAGATGAAAAGGCTGACAGACAAACGATAGGTAGATAGATGGATAGATAGATATTCCAGTAAGATGGTGGCATTTTCGGATGCAGCAGTTTCTCTGGGGCCAAGCAAAAGTATTTTTGTCTTTTTTTAATGCCTCCTTTACATTTGCAAGGCAATGCTGGACATTAAGAACTTCAAGTTCAGTAGGTCAACGAGTGGGTAGCTCGTTGGTGGAGGAACTTTGGGATCTGGACTTGGGCCAGACAATGTTGTTGCCTGCTACAGAGGGGCGTTGGAGCCAGTGTGCAGTCTAACACTGGGTGATTGTTTTGGGGGTTTTTCTTGTGATCACAATTCCCTGTTAAACACCGGTGATGTAAAATACTGCAAGTCCTGTCACGGAATTATTGGCGAGATGGAGCTTTGTGGCCTGGTGCCTCAGGTTTCTCCAGTGCAGCAGCCCGAGAGGGTAGAGGCCGGAGGCCCATGTGGTGTGGTGTCTGTGCCGTCTTGGGGCTTGTCCCCTTCCCACGCCACCCCTGTCGGTGCTGCCATCTAGTGTTTGCTCGGTGGAAGACAAGCTGGATTACATGCCTGCGTGAGTATTTTTATCTATTGCTGAGAACAGCTTTATCTTGCCCACACACCAATTTACTACCAGGGTGTGTGTGTATAGAACGGTCCGATTGGACGTACACAGACAAAAGTTTTTCACTGCATCTGGGTTCATTGGACAAGGACAAACTAATTACCATTCACCAATCGATAGATTGATAGATAGGGAGGTGCTTAAGTAGACGGATATATTCAGAGATATCGACAGATGGGTATTGAATTGATTAAACTGCTGGAGGAGTCGGATGATAAACATAGAAGGAAGGAGATTGATTGATTATTATGCAGAGGGATTGTATGTGGTGAGTAGTTCGATTGACAGAGGGAGATGGGGGGAGTGATTTTCCAATGTTCCGAAGTGGCCCCCCTGTTTTGTAACTTCAGAAATTAATTGAAGGAGAAACGCGGGAAGCCCAGATAACATCTCTACTTCCTTTAGCTGGAGTGAAATGTTCACACGTGACGCGGTGGCAGAATGACATTCCCCTCCTTCTTAACCCAGAATGGATTATGTAAGAGGACATGAGTTGGGAGTTAGGGGGAAAAAGTTTAGGGGTAACACGAGGGGGAACTTCTTTACTCAGAGGGTGGTAGCTGTGTGGAACGAGCTTCCAGTAGAAGTGGTAGAGGTAGGTTCGATATTGTCATTTAAAGTAAAATTGGATAGGTATATGAACAGGAAAGGAATGGAGGGTTATGGGCTGAGTGTAGGTCGGTGGGACTAGGTGAGAGTAAGTGTTCGGCACGGACTAGGAGGACTGAGATGGCCTGTTTCCGTGCTGTTATTGTTATATGGTTATATTAAACAGAGTGCTTCATCAAACAATATATTTACAATATTACTGAAATATTAGTGAAATATTAAATACACATCACTCCTCCCCGCTTAGCTACAAACTCCGACTCAATATAGAATGCAGTGCAGCTTCCAGTGTGTAACATATTGTTCTCTAGTCATCTTATACCGTGTGTGTGTGACAAAGCTTCCACTCCACACCTTCATTTTGATCACACCTAGATGACTGTCATGTAGCTCCTCCAACACCTCAGGTCTTAGCTTGGATACAACTCTCAATTCCCACATACGACCCCCCCCCCCCCCATCAAGGGCAAATACATCCTGGCACTGGCAAAAGTGGGGGAACTGGGATTCCTGCTGCACATTCCAGCCATTTTGGGTTGCCATGTAGATTGGAGACGTTGTGGGGTCTTTACTGGTTTCCCTTTGCATCACCTCTGCCGTAATAGGAAGACTTTCAATTTGCATCCGAGAGAAAACATCAAGAGGAGCATCCTCTTTTGTAAGATTTTTGGGTATTTGCCTTTTCCAAGGGTAGATAGGGCAATCCGTCAGCATTTCCATGATTAGTCGTCCTCTTGAATTCAAAACCGCAATTGTGTCCTCCGAGAAACAGAGCCCATCTCTGTATTCGTGCTGCTGCTGTTAGTGGAACTCCCTTCCGTGGATTGAAAATGGACACTGGTGGTTGATGATCAGTAATGAGGGTAAACTGTCTCCCATACAGGCACTGGCTGAAACGCTTTACACCCCAAACCAGTCTCAAGGTCTCTCTGTCGATCTATGTGCAATTTTTCTCTGTAGCAGTAAGGGGACGTGATGCAGATGTCTCCATCACTCATAACTTGCACGCTGGTAGTAGAAATAAGTGTGCAGAATACTTTCTAAATGGGGAGAAAATCCAAAAATTCTGAGATACAAAGGGACTTGGGAGTCCATGTGCAGAACACCCTAAAGGTTAACTTGCAGGTTGAGTCGATGGTGAAAAAGACAAATGGCATGTTGTGTTCATTTCAAGAGGTCTAGAATACAAGAGCAAGGATGTGATGCTGAGGCTTTATAAGGCACTGGTGAGGCCTCACCTTGAGTATTGTGAGCAGTTTTGGGCTCCTCATCTTAGAAAAGATGTGCTGCCATTGGAGAGAGTCCAGAGGAGGTTCACAAGGATGATTCCGGAAGTGAAAGGGTTATCATACGAGGAACATTTGATGGCTCTGGGTCTGTACTCACTGGAATTTAGAAGGATGAGGGGGGATCTCATTGAATGTTGAATGACCTAGATAGAGTAGATGCGGAAAAGATGTTTCTCATGGTAAGGGAGTCTAGAGGGCACGGCCTCAGGATAGAGGGACATCCATTTAAAACAGAGGTGTGGAGAAATTTTTTTGACCAGAGGGTTTTGAATTTGTGGAAGTTATTACCATAGGCAGCTATGGAGGCCAGGTCACTGGACGTATTTAAGGCAGAGATTGATGGGTTCTTGATTGTACTTGGCATCAAAGGTTACGGGGAGTGGGGCTGAGGAGGGGAAAAAAGGATCAGCCATGATTGAATGGCAGAACAGACTTGATGGGCCAAATGGCCTAATTCAGCTCCTATGTCTTATGTCTAACATGTGATGTGACTGCATTTATACCAGAAGGCAAAGTGCCGCAGGCAAGCTTCACCGGATGTTGTGAATCACAATCTGTGAGTACGGTGTCTGACGTCACCATTTCCTTTACCTTTCGGAAAGCCGCCTCACACTGCTTTGTCCGTTGCCATTTCTTCCCGATCTGTAGAAATCAGTTCAAGGGGTGAGCACAGTAGCCTGATTTAGTATGAACCTGTTATAGTAACTGACAAACCCTCAAGAGGATTGGAACTGTGATGTGTCCTCTGACTTTGGGGCATCCACTACTTCTCGAATTTTCCCACTACACTTGTGTAATCCTTGTACATCAATGGTGTGACCACAGGAAGTGTTGCTTGGTTTAAAGAATTCACACTTGTTGCGTTGTGCTCTGAGCCCTTGGCCTTCTAATGCCTTTGACGCTCTCTTGAGATTTGGGAGACATTCCTTATCATCCTCACCAGTAACAATGATGTCGCCCAAGTAACCCTGAGTGTTTGGGCAGCCTTGCAGCTCCTGGTCCGTAGCTTTCTGCCTGAGTGCAGGTGCAGATGCTACTCCGACAATAACCCTATTATAGCAATAAAGCCCTTTGTGAGTCTTTATAGTGAGAAACACTTTGGACTCTTGTTCCATCATCTCTTGTTCCATCTCCATCTGCAGGTAGGCCTCACCAAGCCCACTTTGCTGTAGTGTGTCCCTCCAAAAAGGCTTGCAAAGATCCTGGGCAGAGGGTATTGATCTACTTTCAGTACAGTACTGGGTTGATGGTGACCTTAAAATCACCACAAATCCTGACAGACCCATCTTTCTTGACTTGTGAGACCATTGACACTGCCCATGTGCTGCAGTCAGCGTCCTTGTGATCCAGCTCACTGCATACTTTATCACACGTGGTATAAGGAACCTGACGGGCTTTGTAAAACGTGGGCGTAGCATTTTCATTTAACACTATTTTACCCTTGATATATTTGAGTTTACTGATGCCATCCTTGAACACTGCTGTGGTGCATTTCTTAATTTGCTTTCAGTTGACTCTATTGCAGGAGATGTGACATGCAAATGCTGGATTGATCTCCAATCCAGTTGTAGTTGTCTCAGCCACTCATGATTCCACAATCTTGACCCTCCTGATTTTACTACCTACAAGCCCAATGTGGCTTCTTAGTTGTTAGATTTCAGTGCTACGCATGTCATTCCCACAGGAGTTATCTCTTCTCGAGTATAAGTTCTTAGCTGGATATCCTTCAGTTCAATATCTTTGAAATGCCGTTCTAACTCATTTGTGAAATAACTGAAACAGCCGAGCCAGTACCCAATTCTATTTTAATTAATTTGATGTTCACTTCCGGTGTAAGTCATATTGCTTGTCTATTATTAGTTTTCACATTGTAAATCTCAAGGCTACACAGTCCTGCCATTCTGATCATCATTTCATCCACCACATGCAGCTTAGTGCTCTTTTTGAAACT